>NC_036644.1:7728055-7858381 GCF_002806865.2 Cucurbita pepo subsp. pepo | reverse complement strand
GGGGGGGCGGGGGGAGGACCATTACCATGATCTTACCATATTTAGAGTCGAGAAACTTGTGAGGAGGGATAATCTTTAACTGATGTTGATTTCAACTGTTCGAGTCGGACCGAGCTTGGGAAGAGGGGGATGGTGATCTTAGAGGACCATTACCATGATCTTACAATATTTGGAGTCGAGAAACTTGTGAGGAGAGATAATCTTTAACTGATGTTGATTTCAACTGTTCGGATCGGATCGAGCTTGGGAAGAGGAGGAGAGGGGGTTCGTGTGATCTTAAAGGACCACTACCATGATCTTACAATATTTGGAGTCGAGAAACTTGTGAGGAGAGATAATCTTTAACTGATGTTGATTTCAACTGTTCGGGTCGGAACGAGCTTGAGAAGAGGGGAAGGGGGAAGGAAAAACACCTACTTCTACAGCTTATAGTTGACTACTTAGTGAAGAGGGAAGTGGGAAGAAGTTAAAAAAAGTGGTTGTTTCTTTCTTCTCATACACAACTGAAGTGACCTACTTTCCTAGACATTTCTCTTACTCTAATGCTTTGGTATCCACAAATTGAAGGTAGGTCTTTCAGATGTTCACATGGGAGTGCTTCAACAAACAATCACAATCATTGTGATTTCTTGTAGCATCCTATGCCATCTCTTGCTTCTCATATGGCCAAGGGATCTGTTTTTAATCATGCGATTTGTGGCGTTCTTTGAATTTTGTTTGTGAATTGCTCGAGACATCACATCGTCGAGGTTGTTTTTGCCACCGAGAACAAGTTTAGCTTTGAATACAGGTTAAAACAGACGTTATTAGTTACTCTCGAGAACAAGTTTAGTTCTAATCCTTGTTAGGTTAGATTTCATCAGGTACCATAAAAGTCAAAGTCAACAATCACGACGGATAATGAGACTATCTAGTAAATCGTGATCAAAATAGATAACAAGACGTAAGGTGGAATTGAATCTTATCGTTATCATGAAGTGAAAGTCTCGTCGAATACGTCAAAATACATGTTAGTTGTCGAAAAAGCCACGATTACTAAAGCTAAAACGAAGAACAAGACGAACAGGTCTAATGATTGAGCGTTTGTAAGATAGCTTAGGTTTAGCTTTGATTACGGGCAAAGTTTTCTCAAAGTTACACTCTAATCAACACGTCTGCTAAAATCAAAGTCATGTCGTGAAAGAAAATATAACGCTATTGAAATCGAGATTCTTCAACACGTTACGAACATGAAAAAGGTGATGGTGATGGAGAGATTTATTTTGAGCATGAGAAACAAATCTCCCATGGTCCAAAAGCATCATTTTCTTGCATGACAAACAAGACCCATCAAACAACCAACAACAGAGAAGGCCTTTCAATGTCAACATCCTATCCACCAAGGAGTCCCACAGCAACCAGCTTAGGCCCACTTGTTTTTTTGTCAGTTTCTCTTCTTTGGCCCACTTAAAAACATGCCCAGCCCAGCCCAACCCAACCATCCCCTTATATGGGCCTGAGTTTCGGCCCAATAAGGATGTTGACCCATGGTTGTCCACCCTTTGTGGGCCTAAGTTTGCAGCCCAAAATGCAGTGTTATCCCATCGGAGGTAGTATGTATCTCTTACTTATACACTCGTGATCGAAGAAAGTGTCACTGAGTTTCTACTTAGACAGTCATCTATACGTCTTACACTATCTAAGTAAACTCCATTCTTTGAAGCACATCGATAACCCAATAAAACTCTACCACGAATCTCCCCGGTGACTACACATTGTCTGACACTCGAGAATTCTATTGACATGATTAAGTTATGAGTATGGCTTCGATACCACTTTTTGAGACAACAGTGTTTCATAATGGTACGATATTATTATAAAATTCTCAAAAATTATTTTACAGTTAGTTGTGGATGGAAATCGTTAATATTTTGATTAAAAAATATATTTAGCTTTTAAAAATATTTAAAAAATATCATTAATATTTTTAAAAATTAATATCGCTCAAAATTATTTTTATTAATTTTAACCTAAAGAATATGCTAATTAAATAAATAAATAAATAAATAAAACAGAAAAGGAAGAAAAATCAGAGTCGACATTTGCCACCGTACCAGTGAAAATAGCAGAGAGCACAAAAGGACAAAAAGGAAGAAGCCGGCGAACGGCGATCGGAGTTGGGGCGTTGCGAGAATCGAACTCGCGACCTCTCGCACCCGAAGCGAGAATCATACCACTAGACCAAACGCCCTGTCTGTCTTCTTCTTCTAATTGTATTTTTGTAATCTATGATTATGGTCTTGTTTTCTAAAGCTTCCTCTCATTCGATGTTCTTCTGGCTTTTGAATCTATTGATGTTAGGTTCTGTTTGCGTATTGATATTCTCTCGGATTTGTTTCTCTGAAGAATTCCATCTGAGTTTCGGTTGTTAGGGCAAGTTTTGTTTTCGGCAGCGATGGCTCATACCAGCAATACTGTAAGTTCTAATCTCCCGTTTCGTTTTTAAACCCTAACTTACTGATATTATGTTCTTGTTAGAATCTGTGAGTGGTTCTGATTCTGGTCGTGATTCTGCCCTATTGAGTGGATGAAATGAGCAAAATAATTAAAAATGATCGATAACCTTTGCTCTTTCTTAATCGCATTACGATTAGGCTTTTTTGGAACTAATTTTGGACAATTCCTTGTATGTAGGCAGCTGGAGTTGATAACACGTTTAGAAGAAAATTTGATCGAGAGGAGTATTTGGAACGAGCTCGTGACCGTGAAAAACAGGTTGGGGCTTTTGGAATTTCTCGTTCTCATCATGTTTTGTTGATTTCTGTGAGTGTCTCTCAAATGTTGCTGATTCTGATGTTCTTAACTTGTATTTCAGGAGGCTGAGAGGGTTAAGTCTAAATGTAAGTGGTTCCTTTCTTGCTGTGTTTGGGTTTTGTTGAGTATTTGTGCTCGTGTTCATCTGTAATCATTGATGCTATAATCTGTTGACTTGGTTGATGTCTCTGAAGGATTTAATTTGCCATCTTTGAACAGTGAAAGGTCCACCAGTGCAAAGAAAACCACTGAAACATAGAGATTATGAGGTAGACCTCAATTCTCGATTGGGAAAAACCCAGGTTAGTCTTGCCATTCCTTTTTGGTTCCTCGAAACATTATCTCGAATCAATGTGTATTTTGGTAATATTTCTTGGAATTGTGGCTTTCTTTCTGTGGTATTAGCTTAGGCTGTTTTGAGTTACTAATAGTTTGTTTTCCATCCTGTTCTGTCAGTAGGGCATTAACTTTCAAAATCTTTAGTATGTTAACTTTTATGTCATCATATTTCGGCTCGTGGCCTCTGTGTTGATCTGGCTGTAGGTTCAGGTTCTATGTGGCATCGTGATTTGATATAGAAGACTAATTTTCATGTTACCTGCACTGTGCATAGTTAACTGGCCCGTGGCCTCTGTGTTCATCATATTTTGGCTCGTGGTCTCTGTGTTGATCTGGCTTTAAGTTCAGGTTCTATGTGGCATCATGATTTGATATAGAAGACTAATTTTCATATTACCTGCACCGTGCATAGTTAACTGGCTGACATGTGAGAATTCCTATGTAAGGCATTTATATGATGATGGGAATGACTATTTTGAATATTCACTTTATAGTTAACCGTTCGTGTTACCGTTGAATAGTGATGGAAAAACATTTAAAAGGTTATATTCATTTGGCCTGTTTGGATGAACTCACCTTTTAATTGGGGAATCACTCTCAATTAAAGGCAATCAACTAGTACCTCATTATGATACAAAATTTAATCTTAGATTTCAGTTGCTCTGCTCAATATCATATGATTCTGACCTGCTTCATTCTGGGATTGATTGTTAATTCATCCTTGTGCAGGTTGTCACTCCGGTCGCACCTCTAAGCCAGCAGGTATCGCGCTTAACTATCTTGTTGAAGTCGAATCTTGAAATACACTTGAGAAATTTCAAAATTTAAATTAGTGTATAACTTATTGACTTCAAAAGAAAAGCTGGGAGGAAAAATGAAGGTGGCTTTGCATGTCTGGTTTTTGTTAATCTGTTCTTGAAATGAAGTAGAATTTGCACTTAATACCTTATTCTTTTTTTGATTAATGTGTTCTTTTTCAGGCTGGATACTACTGTTCCGTTTGTGAATGTGTGGTCAAGGATTCTGCAAATTACTTGGATCACATCAATGGAAAGAAACGTATGCTGTACCTATCGACTCAATTTTAATCGATCATGTTCGTGAAATATCAAGGTCTTAATTATCTTGTTTTTTCTATTGACTTTATGTTGTAGATCAGAGAGCCTTGGGTATGTCCATGCGGGTAGAACGAGCATCTCTCGAACAGGTACCACGACAAATACTTAGAAAGATGGAACTATAAATACAATGTCGTTGGGGCTAAGTAGCTTTATGTGAAATAGGTACAAGAGCGATTTGAAGTTCTTAAAAAGAGAAAAACGCCCGGAAGCTTCACAGAGCAAGGTAAAGCCCAAGAGTTCGAGTTAGTTTCGAGTTGGGAAACGATAGAATTTTCCTTTCCCTACTAATTTTATTGATGGATGGCATTGTTATAAACTAGCATTGGATATCATCACTATTCTTTGTTTCAATCTTCAGGATTATGATTTGTTTACTGATGAAACCCGACGTTACTTTTTATCTTTATTTAGATCTCGAAGAGCGTATAATAAAACAGCAAGAAGAAGAAGAACAACGGAAGCGCGAGCGCCGAGAAAGGAAGAAAGAAAAGAAGGTTAGTACTATGATCTCACCATTGTAATGCGCATTCGATTTCCATCAGGTAAAGAGAGGATCACATTTTACACTTAAATTTTCCTCCCTGAGTGTAGAAAGAGAAGGCTGCAGAAGAGGAACCCGAAGTAGATCCCGACGTTGCTGCAATGATGGGGTTCGGGGGTTTCCGTTCATCCAAGAAGTGACAATTACCGATTCGTTTACCCTTGTGATCCTTCTTATGGAGTTATTTAATTCGAAGTGATGTGCAAAGGAAGGTCTAAACGTGGGCTCTTCCTTCCCAGCCTCTTGAACTGTATGTTGTATGTTTTGGGAGTTTTCAGTATGAACAATGAAGAATTAGACTGAGCTGAGCTTAAAACGATCTTACTTAGAACAAGATTTGTTCTACATTGTACACTTCTGTTCTATAGAACACCTTAACATGTCTTTTTCTTCATGTCTCAGGATGAAATTGGTCAGCTTTGAGATTAAATTGATCCCGAAAAGGTAAGAAATTACGTGTATCGGTTAAGTTTTATTAGGAAGTTTAGAGGCTTCGTTGTCGCTTCATCTTCGAGTTCGGAAGCTTTCATTTTCTCTGTTTTCAAATTTGGAGGTTCTGGCAACACTCGATTTTCTAGCGTCATTGCTCTATCTTCAAGTTCAGAGGCTTCGTCGCTATTACGTGTTATTTTCTAAAAGGCTCTTTCTAGTTTGATGCTTCCATTTTGTAACAGCCCAAGTCCATCGTAACTGATATTATCCTTCTTAGGTTTTTCCTTTCGGACTTTTTAAAACGCGTCTATTAGGAAGAGGTTTTCATGCCTTTATAATGAATGTTTTGTTCCCCTTTCCAAACGACCTAGGCTCTCTACCTTTAAAAAGTTCAAATTCGGCCTCCATTCTCGCTTTCTAAGAATAAGCTTTGTTGGCTATATTTATTATATTTTGATCTCTAAACTTTCAAAATAAAATATTTATTTAGTCTATTAACTCAACGGACGGACGCTCCACGAAACTATATAACCGTTTGCCGAAATCATGTCTACTCCAAAAAGATTGGAAATACCTCATAATATACTTGAGGGGGAGGCATGGTGTTAGCTATCCACCACATTGAGGCACATACGTGTAACATAGTGAGGGCAAGTGCTGCGAGACGAGTGTCTTGGTTAACTTCCTTTAAACCTTTGAAATGGAGTGAGGGCAAGTGCTACGAGACGAGTGTCTTGGCTGACTTCCTTTAAACCTTTGAATGGAAGGGCAAGTGCTGTGAGACGAGTGTCTTGGCTGACTTCCTTTAAACCTTTCAAATGGGTCTTTTAAGGATAGTGTTGGACGACCTTTGAAATGGGTCTTTCAAGGATAGCGTTGGACGACACGCATTGTGCCCCAGCCTATGTGTCGGAGATTTGTATATGCACCTGCTTTCTAGTATGAGATATTTAGTCTATTTATTATTATTAATTTTTTATGGTATAAAAATAAAATAAAATAACTAAAAATGGATATTTAATGGATGTCCAAATCCATTTCCACCGCCCGCCGGCGCCAATTTTCATACTCTGCAACTCCGTTCTTCTTCTTCTTCTCTGTATCGTTCCAGTATTCTCCATAACATGAGCAAGAACTACCGGAACATCGAGCGGAGAATCCTTCGCCTCCTTTCCGGCCACAAATCCCCAACCCATCTCACTCAAATCCACGCCCACTTCCTCCGTCACGACCTTCACCAATCCAACCAAATCCTCGCCCATTTCATCTCCATTTGCGGAGCTTTCAACGAAATTGCCTATGCCAATCGCGTCTTTTCCCAATCCCAAAATCCCAACATTTTCCTTTTCAATTCCATGATCAAAGCCCATTCCCTTTCCGGCCCCTTCCAACAATCCCTTCTCCTGTTTTCCTCCATGAAGAATCGCAGGATTGTTCCTGACGAGTACACTTTCGCGCCGCTGCTTAAATCGTGTTCGAATCTTTATGATTATCGGCTTGGTAAGTGTGTTATTGGTGAAGTTTTGCGTCGTGGGTTTGAGTGGTTTGGGTCTATTCGTATTGGGGTAGTTGAGTTGTATGTTTGTTGTGAGAGGATGGATGATGCACAGAAGGTGTTCGATGAAATGCCTCAAAGGGATGTGGTTGTTTGGAACTTGATGATTCGTGGGTTTTGCAAGATGGGTAATGTTGATTTGGGGTTGTCTCTCTTTAGGCAAATGAATGATCGTAGCCTCGTTTCTTGGAACACAACTATTTCCTGTTTAGCTCAAAGTGGGCGTGATGTTGAAGCTTTGAAACTCTTTCAACAAATGGAAGAACATGGTTTCGAACCAGATGAGGTAACTGTGGTCACAATGTTGCCTGTATGCTCTCGTTTGGGAGCTCTTGATGTTGGACAAATGATCCATTCTTATGCAACTTCCAAGGCAGATTTAGTGAATACAACAATGGTAGGGAATTCGCTTATCGATTTCTACTGTAAATCTGGCAATACAGAAAAAGCTTACAACATTTTTCAGAAAATGACTTGCAAAAGTGTTGTTTCATGGAACACAATGATCTTAGGCTTTGCTTTGAATGGGAAGGGAGAGCTTGCCATTGACCTTTTCACGGAGATGGGACGAGGGGATGCGAAGCCGAACGACGCGACACTCGTAGCCATCTTGACTGCTTGTGTTCATTCAGGATTGTTAGAGAAGGGTCGAGAGGTGTTTTCTTCAATGGCTGAGAAGTATGAGATTGAGCCAAAACTTGAACATTTTGGTTGTATGGTTGATCTTTTGGGACGTGGTGGATGCGTGGAGGAGGCTCATAGCTTGATTAGAAGTATGCCAATGCAGCCAAATGCCACTTTGTGGGGTGCTTTGCTTGGTGCTTGCAGAACTCATGGTAACTTGAAACTTGCAGAAATGGCAGCGAATGAGCTCATCAGTCTTGAACCATCGAACTCTGGTAATTATGTGTTGCTATCTAATATATTGGCTGAAGAAGGACGATGGGAAGATGTTGAGAATGTCCGACGCTCGATGAGAGGAAAAAACGTCAAGAAGGCACCGGGGCGGAGTGCAAGTGGGTAATCTCAGGGTGAAAAATTACTCAAACGGAGACCTGCATTATTTAACGTATTTCGTTGATATGAACCATTCTTAGACCTGCATCAGAAATGTGCTCAGCAACCATTTTTGAATGGGTTAAATTCAACTATGAGTTCATTAAATGCAATTTAAAGTGCATACGTCTCTACAACATGTAGGAAAAGCCCCAATCTTCTATAATTATAATTATCTTTGACGAGCTTGTCGTAGCTTGAATACAAGTGACTTCTTGGCCCTTGTCCATGTAATTGAGTCTTGATGTATGAAAATTCATTAATAGTGAAAATGCTCTACCATCTCTTATATCACAAGACCCTAAAGTTTAATAGTTTTGTTTTGGAGATGCATGGTATCAATCCCCATCAGTGAAAATAAATATCACTACTTAATAAATGTTAATAATAAAAAGTTTTCTTTTGGAGATGCAAGGTATCGATCCTCATACCTCTCACATGCGAAGTGAACGCTCTACCATCTGAGCTACATCCCCACAAGTCTTGTATTACAAGACCATATATTTTCCATCATTAATAATAGTGAAAATGAAAAAATATCACGGGTTAATATGTCATAAATAGGCAAACTTTCAAAAGAAATAAAATATTAATAAATCAATCGATCCCCATACCTCTCGCATGCGAAGCGAGCGCTCTGCCATCTGAGCTACATCCCCATTATTCTTGCATCACAACATGCTATATTTTCCGTCATCAATAACAGTGGAAATGAAAAAATATCACTACTTAATATGTCATAAATAGGAAAACTTTCAAAAGAAATAAAATATTAATAATCAATTATTTGCTTTTGGAGATGCGGAGTATCAATCCCCGTACCTCGCATGCAAAGCAAACACTCTACCATTTGAGCTACATCCCCATAATTGTTATATCTTAAAACCCTAAATGTCCAGTCATCAATAATAGTGAAAATGAAAAAATATCAGAGCTCAAAATATGAGAAAATAAAATAAAACATTAATAATTATTGATAACTTTTACGTTTATTGATTGGAGATGCGGGATATCGATCCCCGTGCCTCTCACATGCAAAGCAAGCACTCTACCATCTGAGCTACATCCCCACTATTCTTACATCACAAGACCCTAAAGTTTCTGTCATCAATAACAGTGAAAAAGAAAAATAATAAGTCATAAATAGGAAATTTGGAGATGCAAGGTATCACTCCCTATACCTTTTGCATGCCAAGCGAGTGCTCTACCATCTGAGCTACATCCCCATAAGTCTTTAATCACAAGACCTAAGTGTCTCGTCATCAATAATATTGAAAATGAAAGAATATCACTACTTAATATGTCATAAAATAAGGAAAATTTCAAAAGAAATAAAATGTTATTAATAATTAGTTTGATTTTGGAGATGCGGGGTATTGATCTCTACCATCCGAGTTACATCCCCACAAGTCTTACATTTTAAGACTTAAATATCTCTCATCAATAATAGTGAAAATTAAAAAATATGATATCAATTCCTTTACCTCTCAAATGTTAAGCGAGCCTACCTTTTGAACTACATCCCGTTATCGTTCAAGAGGGCATTATAAATCATATTTTCAACATATCATACTTATGTTGATGGATATTTTTCGGTTACATTAATGGTAATATTACCATCAATTTGGGAGAAAAAATCAATTTATATACGAGATTTAACCAGGTATTTTATTTTGAAATATTTAACTCTTTTACTTTAAGAAATTAGCATAAATTTGAAAAGCTTTCAAATCAAGAAAAAATATTAATTTTTTGAAGTTTTAAATCTAATTATTAGTTTAAAATTAATTTAAAGTCAAAATTATTCTTTTTCTCCTTATTTTTATTGGGCCAAATTGCCATGTGCATAAAATGGAAATAAAAAAAATTAGAATATGAAGATAAAATAACATTTTGGATAAAAATTGTTTTGGTTTAATTATATCTAAAATCAAATCCTATTCCATCATCTAAAACAGAGAGGATTCGAACCTCTTATGATCTGTTTTTCGAGAACAAAACCAAAATGTCATCGAGAAAAAAGAATTGAATATAAAAACATACCGAAAAGAAAAAGAACAAAACTCACAAAAAAGGAGCCGAACCACAAGAAAGATGTCTTAACCATTTGAACTAAGCTCAAATCGACTACAAAACGATCCAAATATGATTTAAAGAATATACGGGTCATATCATAAAGATGTTCCACTTGTCACAATCGCACTATTGATGGCAGCGGACTTGCGATTGTGTAGCACTCACTTTCCAACGACAAGTGAGCTAAGCCAATTCGTTCTCACGTCGCCTACAGCCAAGCGATGTATGCTCGAGCTTTTGACCTTGGTTTAAGAAGGTTTTAGAAAACGAGGGCAGAGAGAGATTGTTGAAAGAGACGTTATGTAAGCAAGCAAGAGAGTAACAACAGCTCACAGTATATAACCTTCTGGTACGAGATGAAGGATACGTGTCAATAAGTGTGAAGGGAGAGAAGCAATGAAGAATAGAGTAGCCAGTTCACTACACAGCATTTATAATCAAATTTTGGTGTGGGAGTTTCAATTGGGAATGAAAAAGGTAATAACAAATCTTACCCCTAATAGATTCATACCAACAGAGAACAGTGAGACAGTAAAGGTTGAACAAATAATTTGTTTCTCAGCACAAACAAAATAGAATCTACTACTTAATGTACTGAGAAAGCCATTTGAAACCATCCCCATAACCCATTTTTCTCACAATGCTACACATGAAAACCTCGAGAGGACGAACGTTCGAGTCAGACATTGTTACCTTGCCCTTGCCAGTCGTGAAGTTTGTTAGCCCCAAGTTGTACCGTAACTCGTCTTCTGATGCAGCATATGGAATATCAATCTTGTTACCTAGAATCAGGAATGGAACGTCCGCCAATGCTTCATCGGAGAGGAGGGCATCCAACTCTTTTTTCGACTCGGCAAATCTCTCCTTGTCATATGCATCAACCAGATAAACTACTGCATCCACCTTCACAACAATGACAACATGATAAGGAACCATCACACGAGACTAAATGAACTCGGCTAATAGCATATAAGATCATATAATAGCAACTAAACAGCTCAAAACAGAGAACTTGTCCTAAATAAGACAGGGTCAGCAGACAAATGCTTTTGAAACATGTGAAGGGCCACATATTATAGGTACAGTTGCACAAAGGTAGATGAATTCAACATGCATGTTAAAACCATAGTAGTACTAGAAAGCAAAGGTAACAACTTTTCTCTTCCTATAAGCCATTATAATAATCAAGAACTTGGGATCTCAAAAGAAGTTATTGTCATATAAAATTTCAGTAGGTATAGTTCATAGTTGATGAATGGTATTAATGATGAGAAAAATTTGTGGTTATGTACTAGAAGCATATCCTTTCTGAGAGAAGATATGCTATCAGCGAATAACCAATTAATATCTGCCTCCCATGAATCAGAAAACCACAAAAAAGAGTTTGTCTGGGATTATGAAGGCAACATTTTTAAAACAATGAGATTNAAAAAAAAAAAAAAAAAAAAAAAAAAAAATCGCAGAGGCTAATACAACACAAAAAAGGTTTGTATAGGATTATGAAGGCAGGGAAATGTCTTGAAATCATTGAGATGGGGTTCGGTGTTTGAATAACTGCAACGGGTTAGACAACAGGATGTATATTAAATTTGCTAATATTTGGAATCAAAGCTTTCAGTCTTTTCTCGAAGAGGGCAATGTGGTAATTCAGTACATCGGATCTCAAATATGGTAAATGTCTTACAAAATACCAATAGGTACAATTTATAGTCCAAGGATAGTTTGGATGACAAGAAAAATATGTGGATATATACTAAAAGCAGACACTTTTCAAGGAGAAGATATGAGCATGAGTCAAAAAAAGCACGAAGAGGTTTGTCCGGGTTTACGAAGGCAGGGTAACATTTTGAAAACACTCAGTTGGTTCAAGGTTCAAATAACTGCAAAGGTAGACTAAATCAAGCGCATTGAAACCATAGTTAACACATTTGGAAGCAAAGTTTTCAATCCTTCCTCCTTGAAGAAGGCAATACAGTAACACAGTGGTACTTCAGATTCAAATATCGTAAATGTCGTATTAAATATTAGTAGGTGTTACTTAAAGTTAATAAAAGTTTTGAAGACAAGAAAAATGTATGGTTATATACTAAAAGCAGATCCTTTGACATAGAAGATATGCTATCAGCGAATAACCACATGATTTTTGCCTCCCATGAATCAGAAAAACACAAGAAGGTTAGTCCGGGATTATGAAGGCAGGGTAATATTTGAACACAGAGCGATTGTACAGAGTTCAAATAACAACGTCGTATGTTGACACCATAGTTGCCATTTGGAATCAAAGGTGTCAAATTTTCCTCCACAGAGAGGGCAGAAGTGGAGTGAAATGGGATCACAAATATGGTAAATCATAAATGGGGTAGAAAACTTCAGTAAGTATCACTTGAACGGTAGGAATTATGATAAAAATGTATGGTTATGAACTATAAGCAGACCTTTTTCAACAAGAAGACATGCTATCAGCGAATAACCATGTAATTTCTGCCTCCCATGAATCAGAAAAATACAAAAAAAAGTTTGTCTGGGATTATGAAGGCAGCAAAACATTTGGAAATGATAAGTTCAAATTTAAAATAACCGCAACGGTTGAGGAAATCAACGTATGTTGAAAACCGTAGCTAGAATTTGGAAGCAAAGGTGTTTCTCAAAGAAGAGAATATGGTGTAACTTAGTACCTGAGGTCTCAAATGTGGTGAATGATGTATGAATATTCAGCAAGTATAATTTACAGTCGAAAAACAGTTCGACTAACAAGAAAAATGTACAATTAAATACTAAAAGCAGAAAAAACATAAAAAGCTCCGTCTATGATTATGAGGGCATGGAAACATTTTGGAACTGATGAAATTGTTCAGCGTTTGAACACATTTCACAGCTTTAAGTTTAAAAATTGCAGGAGTTCAAAAATTTCATTTCTCAAGAAATTCAACCCGCGATTCCACAGAAAATTATTTATTTGGTCAACTGAAACTTGCAACTCAAATAAAATAAAGCTATGATGTGGGATCTTTCAAATCAAATATACCTTAGCATAGTAATCTTTCCAAACTCGGCGAGCAATCTGATGTCCTCCAAGGTCAAAGGCCTTGAACTTTATCTTGCCAATGCTCAACTCTTCGGAAGTTGGATGCTGAGTCGGCTGGTGTTGAACTAATCTCTGCAATATGAGAACAACTCTTATATTAGCCGCTAAGTCAAAACCTCACATTCTAGTAAATCTAATCAACAAATCAGATTTAAGAAAACGTTGAGAAATGAAGGCAAAGTAAGTATTTGATGCTTTCTAAAACACGAATCCATACATCAATTGAATTAATTTAAAAACAACGAACAATCGAGAGTCTCAAGACGCGGAACATTGTTATCTCTCCATCGAATGGATTTCATGAATTTTAAATCATGTACACAGATTAAGAAAAGTGAATTAACAAAGAAATGCACCTCATCTTTTAACATATGAAGCAAGGTCGTCTTTCCAGCATTATCAAGCCCTAAGAAAAGGATCTTGGCCTCCTTTTGCCACAACCCAAGGGACGCAAGAACTCCATAGAACCAATCGACCAAAAACATTTTCCGAATTCCGACAGAATGCAAGCCAGAAAAGACCTCGAAAAGAAGCAAATTTTTACCGTAAACCCACCGGATCGAGGCCCTAAAATCCCTCAAAACCAGAGCAACTGTGCCCTTGAAGGGATTTAGAATATTACAAATCAATGCAGTTGGGAAACGTTGGTATTATTAACGTAGTAAGTAGGTGAGAGAGGAGACCTGTTGTGGCCGCCATTTCGAACCTAATGGAGCCCTAGACAGGCCCACATGGGGGGCTTAATGGGCCTATTTCCCTTTCCCCAATTGACGAGACAGGCCCCATATTTTTTGTCATTTACAGCAAATTTAATNTCTTTTTTTTTTTTTTTTTTTTTTTTTTTATTTCAAATGAATTTTAATTTTGGAAAATAAGTATTTTGATTTTTTAATAGTAATTATTACGTAATTTCTATATATATCTGTGCCTATTTTATTTTTAATTTTATAATTATCAAACTTTTTATTCTCTGGTAAAAATCTTTAAAAATTTATGAATGAAATTAAAAAAAAATTCAATTTATTTCTCTACGTATATATTTCTGATACCAATTTAGATTAAAAAAATCTCATATAAAATATATTTTTTTTTTTCAAGCACGAGTTTTTGTCGGTAAAAAAGAAATCAAATGGCACGAACACGAACACTCTAGATTGATATCAATAAGCTAGACCCATTACATAGTCCGTTTTAGGGATTGGCGACTTACCCATTCAGTGACTTTGGCACTGGACGTTCCAAAAATGGGGTACTATCGAGTCGGGTGAATTCAATAATAGACGCTTACAATAGTCTTCCTTCTCCTTTCAGGGTCTACCCAAAAGAGAATCCAGTATTCCTTCCCCGTAGTTTGCTTCGGAACAAAACAATTAAAATTAGGCTCGTTGAACTGGAATGTGTATTATCCATATAGGAGATTTTTTAATGGAGAAGATCCATCGACCTAAGACAAAGAGAAGGGTCTATCCATAAGAAGCTATTTGCTTAGCTTTACATCCACCCCAAGGTATCACCCAATTTACATCACTTTTAGACGACTCAGGTGCATAAATCAGCCCCAGATAGTATCCACATGGTTGACAATTTGTGCCTATTTCTTTTTGGATGTAAATTTTTTATTTTTATTTTTTTTACATACCCTAATAGCAATTTCATATTCGAAATTCTAATAATTGCTTTAATAAAAAAAAAAAAAACATTTATTTTAATTTAAATATATATATTTTAGTGATAATTTTTTTAATAAATTTATATTACGTTATTCAATTATTCATATAATAATATATAATAACAAAAAATTTATAATATAAACAAATTCTCATTTAAGTAATAATAATAAAAATTACTTAAGCAGGTAATAAGATAAGAAACAATATAAAAGTAAAAATTTGTGGTAAAAAAAAGAGAATATGAATCAATTTCATGAATTGAATTCTTACAAGAGAACTCAAGAGCACAGAAACCCATGATTCATCCAATTGTCCTATTCTTCTTCTCTCTTCTCTTCCTAATCGCTCAAACTTAAAAACTGAAGAAACTCAAAGCAGCACCAAATTAGTCCTTTATGCATTGAAGCATCAAGACTTTGTTGTTTTCTACGACTAGAAATTTAAAAAAAAATAAAAACAAAAACAAAAACAAAGAGGGAATATGGAAAATTTCTGCAACCCAACTCTCCATACGTTCTCCTCCTCCTTACAGTTCATCCTGCAAAATAGTTGAATTCATATATAAGCATTGTCTGATTAGATAAAAATACTGTGACTGTTCGTTCTATTGTTCAATATGGTTCCATGAAACCCTTACATGTTTGGCATCCTCCTTGTCGTCGGCTGCATCGTCCTTCTCCGAATCTAACTCTGCATCGGAGTCGTCTGCATCGTCTGATTTGTCTTCATCTTCTTCCTCGGCCTGATAGAACAAAAGCATATATTTCAAATTATGTCGAAGAAGGAATCATCTCAAGAAGCTGAGATTTTCAGGACATATGATACTTACATCTGAGTCAATTGGATCATTCTTGGCTTCCTGGGGAATGAACAAATTCAACAGTTAATGACATGTTTCACGTAAAGGATTTATCAGCAGCAGCAGCAGCAAAAGAATTCAGAAGTTACCTCCTCCTCTCTCTTCTTCTCCGCCTCATCGAATGCAGCTTTCTCGACCTCCTTGTTCTTGCCCCATGTCTCTTCAGCAACCTTCTTAGCGTATTCCGGATCATCGGTAATCAAGACGTTGTCAAACAAGGTGCCGGATTTCACCTGATATCCAATAATTTGGGGGGCTATCAATGTAGGAACTCATAACAAGATATATATATATATATATATATATATAAGCAGAAATGGTTTGAAAAGAAAAGAGAGAAGGTATACCTGCCACAACTCAATACCAACATATTTCAATTTGGGGTAAACGTAGAGGTCAGGGTCATCCTTGAAGTCTGCAAAGAGCTCAAGAATTAGCAACTACGAGTTCGAGATCGTTGAAACGCAACTGAGATTTAAAAACATTTGACAGAAAACAACCTGGGTTGTCAATCATTGGTGCCTTCCATTTTCCCTTGTAGTTAGGGTTCTTAATTTTCTGCAAAGAGAAAAAATCATATTTAAAATTTTAAAATAAAAATAAAGGATATGATATTAATAGCACAGACAAGCGGAGACATCCTACCTTAGGCTCCCATGGGCCTTTGTAATCGGGGTTGGGAATGGTTGGGGCCACCCATTCACCATCTTCCTCATCATCCCAATCTTGGGGCTGAAACAAGTAGCTCGGTTCATTAGTAAACAGTGTTTCTATTCAAAGAAGACAGATAAGAAAGGAAAAATTCAATAGCTACCTTAGTGGCTTCAGGATCAGTTATCTCCTTTGCGATGTCATCATACCCCTGTTGCACAAAACAAGTAACATTTAAGAACTATGTTGCAAATTCGGATACCATGGGGGATCAAGATAAATAGGGATCATTACCTCTGGCTTCTTGTCTTCTGGATCAGGAATGTATTCTTTGTCATCCCAATCCTCAGGCTGCAAGTTTCATACATAGACATCAATAAAAATCCATAACCTCGAGCATCGTACGTAAATGGCATCCTTGTTTAAAGAACTTACCTTCTTAGCTTCGGGATCCTTGATCTTCTTTGATGGGAGGAGGCTCCAATCACTGTACAAACTACCAGTTTGCTTCTCGACATTATCGATGAGGATGCTGTAAGTTGCATCAGGACGAATGATGAAAGTGTAAACATGAGTGAGTTGGTCAGTCTCACAGGGAACTTCCTTCTTGATCAAGTGATTAGTGTCGTTATAGTTAAGGATAGCGTGCACTTTTTTGGTACTGTAGCCACAGATATCTGGGCCAAACATGATGCTGCAGGCAACGAGAAGCGCATAATCGAAAAGAATGTCAATACAATAAACTATCTGCCATAAATAACTAAAAATACAAATGAAATAAAATTGACACTTCACGGGGTTGAGTGTTGACCTGTACGGAGTTTCACCACCGAATTTCTTCTGGTCAACATCACCACTGAGTAACTTCATGTAACCACCACCACAATCAAGCTTCTGTTCGTGCTTGACGGAAAATTGGAAAACAAGAATGTTATCTTTGTTGCTGAATTCAGGGAACTCGGCTGAAATAGCGTAGAATCTGTAGTCTTCGCTAGTTTGGATACCTAGGACATCAAAGGAATAATAGAAAATAAACTAATATTTCTTGAAACCACATACGGCAAAGTCTCATTAACAAGGTAAATTCACACTAATGTTCAACAAGGAAATTAATAAGAGCTTCACCTTTGTCATTAGCATCTCCGTGCCATTTTCCGGAGGTGTAGTTCCATTCTCCAGCTAAACTTTCGTCTTTTTTCCACTCAGATTTAACCCATCTATTCTCCCATCCATCTTCAATATTACCAACAAATAGTCAGAATTCGAAATCAAGCCAAACAAAATAGCAACAGATGCTGAAGTATTAAGAACATAACGCAAGATAGTTCGAGATATCAAGTTCAAAACAAGATTCATAATCCAAAACCATAGGAAATATACAAGAGACTGATCTTAAAGGAAATAACAGTATCGTATAGCAAGAGACTGATGATCAAAGCAATTTATATCGATGTTAGACCATGACAAAGGAAATAACAGTATCGCATCAAGATCCAGCAGTGAATTTTCGTTTAAGATCATTGTGCAGGCTAGTGCATTATATTGTAATTCATTTCAATACATCAAAAGCCTTCATCAAAGAGCACCAACATTTTCAACGTATTTCAATAATAATAATAATAATCAAAACATTTCATGATTCTAAATCAAATAAGCACATAAAAATGAAACGGATCTACGCTTAATAAGCACATTGTGACCTGAAAATCAAATTTCACACACTCACATTTAGACTAGTAACAGATCAAACAAAAACAATCGATCCACCACAATCAAACAAATTCATCATGAAAAGTATAAACAGCCGTTATATATCATCATCTAAAAATGCACGTAAATTAAGGAGCCAAAAAGTGGATCTGGAAATGACACAAAACAACGAGGAAAAAGAGAATGAAACCATACCATCAAAGCGCTCCTCGAAAAACACCTTTGCCGAAGCGATGGCAACGAGAGATAGAAGGATCAAGGAAAGTAAATTAGGGTTTCGAACCCTAAACGCCATGGCTAAGGTTCAAAGCTTACTGAGAGAGAGAGAGAGAGAGAGAGAGAGAGAGAGAGTCAAAAGAGAAACGGAATTGCGAAGTTGGAGAATGAAATGGAAATCAGAGGGCACTATATAGGGGGTCGACGTCATAAATTCTCAGTGGGTCGTGGAAATAAATTAAAACAAAAATATTTTCCGACGTGGTAATAATCACCAATAAAAAGCTGCCGAATATACATTTCTGACACGTGGCGTGTTTTTATTGGAAACTACACGAGTTCTTGGGGTTTCTATTGGAAGCTACACGTGTGTAGAATCGGAATTAATTTCATTGGATTAATCTACATGACCTGGTAAATGGTTGCAGAAATAACACGTGGAGGTATGTTATTGGGTGTGTATGAAGAAAGTGCGTAGTGATGATGTAGTGGATTCCAGCTCTGAATTTTCTATATTTGAATTTGTAATTTTTTTTCGATGGAATTATCCAGAGGACAAAATAAAATGCCGTTTTGAATAAGTTATTTTTGGAAGTGGCTTGTTTAATTAATTTCAAAGAGAGAGATAAATGGCTATTTTTTCTCTTATTTTTATATATTTTTAAATTGTTTTTACTATTTTTTTGCTAGTAGTAGTAACCATCTCCCTCTAAGTTCACTGCTGACAACAGATATAGTCTGTATTGGCCCATTATATATAATGTTGGCTCCTAGCTTAAAAATTTATACACTTTCGCAAAAAATGCTTAGTTTGTCTCTCCAACTAACGCCCGACGTCCTTGCTCGCACATCACCCGTGCGATGTTTGTCTTTGAGAAGATTTACCTGCACACCACCCGATGTCTGTTTTTTATATCATTAGTAACCACTCAAGCCCATCGCTGGCAGATATTGCCCGAGATTTGTCCCAGTAAAATTTTTGAGAAATTGAAAAACTAAACAAATAAAATATCTTAAATATATGGTTTTTAATAAAGGAAAAAAATTAATTAACGATATAAACCGTTACGATTAGATTAAAAATTCAATATTAGTGTTACGATTAGATTAAAAATTCACACTAGTGTTACGATTAGGTTAAAAATTCACACTAGTGTTACGACTAGGTTAAAAATTCACACTAGTGTTACGATTAGGTTAAAAATTCACACTAGTGTTACGATTAAGTTAAAAATTCACACTAGTGTTACGATGAATCATGTGATTCTAGTCAAGTGATCGCAGGTTCATTGAATAGTGACTTGGATTAAATGGTTTGTTCAAGCTCAAGTAACTCATTCCATCATTTGTTAGAACTATTCGAAATGAGTTCCTTGAACTTAGACAAAAACATCGAATCTTGTATAGACATCTCCATTAGTACGTAAACCGATTGTATACCACCACCGATAAACACCAGAATAAGCATATTCACTGGACCCCGAGCACCCCCTCGAGTAAAAGGTTGCTTGAAACGCAGTGCATTAGACTGAAGGATAATAGAAGTGTTCTGAATAATGAAACAACCCTTATTAAATAATGAACCTAACCCAACCCAACCATACATTTTGTTGAGTTGGATTGGTTCGGGTTCTTTACGTCATTTATTCAAATTTTTTATTTTAATAAAAATAATTATATCGTAAACAAAAATGTATATTTAATAATGGATAAGAAATGATTAAATGTTGTTTATAAATAGCTATTAGTTTGTTGGCATTCATTCATATCCCTTTGGATCTTCTGGATGCTTAAATTGGAAGGCAATCTACATTTTCTCTCTCTATAAATACTTAAAATATATTTTTTTTGGGAAATGTATAATTAAAATATTATTTTGTTTTTTTTTTTATACTTTAAATTAATTTTATTTTAGTTTTCCATTTTTAAAATGTCTAAATTTAGATCTCATAGGTAAAATAAATATTAAAATTAGTCGTTAATTTTAAAAATCTATTACATCGGTGAATTTTCTCGAGTTTGAAATTATTATTATTATTATTATATTGTTGAATTTGATAAAAAAAATTAATATTAAAAATTATTGGAAGTATAGGGGCTAAATTTCGATATTTGAAAGTACAGGGACTAAAAATTAAATAAAACATACTACAAGGACCAAAATGATATTGTAACATTAGCTTACAAGTTTTTACCGGAGCAAAGATGTTTGTTTTAACATGTTGAACTTGCGTTCGTGTTTTGTTTAGTACACCAAATGTATGGTGAAAAATTTTGACCACCGAGCTAATTTAATAAATAAATTTAAAAAATACTTTTAGAAGACTTGGCCGAGACCAAATTATTTTTGGAAAAGTTAATCACAAGCGAAGATAAGAGATTAATTTTAAAATTTATCAAAAGTGTAAGGACTAAAATGAAACAAGTCTAAAAGTATGAGGACTAAAATAATATTTTAACGATGGAAAAGTTAATCACAAGCTAACGGAAGGGATTCATTTTAAAATTTATCAAAAATATAAGGACTAAAATGAAACAAATCTGAAAGTATAAGGACAAAAATGATATTTTAACGATGGAAAAGTTAATCACAAGCTAACATAAGGGATTAATTTTAAGATTTATCGAAAGTATAAGGACTAAAATGAAACAAATCTGAAAGTATAAGGACCAAAATGTTATTTGAACGACGGAAAAGTTAATCACAAGGCAACAGAAGAGATTCATTTTAAAATTTATCGAAAGTATAAGGACTAAAATGAAAAAAATAAAAAAGTTGAAGGACCAAAATGATATTTTAACGGGTACGGGATTTACATTATTTTAGTTTGTTATATATGCTTGAAGATGAGGCCACCATGTGCAGCAAAGAATGGGGCAAAAACCAAAGCCTCAACAGCCATGAGCTTGATGAGAATATTAAGTGAGGGACCAGAAGTGTCCTTGAGAGGGTCCCCAACTGTGTCACCTATCACAGCTGCCTTGTGAGCCTCTGACCCTTTGGGACCAAGGGCTTTAGCATGTTCACTTGCTCCCGCCTGCATTTTATCGATCGAAACCGCTATAAGTGTACCCGTTGACTCTACAAAAAGCATGCTCGATGTAGTGCTCGACTCTTTTATTAGTTTTTTAAAGAGCGTTTGACTTTTGAACACTGATTATCTTAATTTTTACACGTCTTCTAAACCTGCTCCCTAGAGCTTGTTACTATGTAACAGCCTAAGCCCACCGCTAACAGATATTGTCCACTTTGGCTCGTTACGTATCATCGTCAGCCTCACGATTTTAAAATGTGTTTGTTAGGGAGAGGTTTCCACGTTCTTATAAGAAATGCTTTATTCCCCTTTCCAACCGATGTGGGATTCCACAATCCACCCCCCTTAGGGGCCAGTGTCCTTGCTGGCACACCGCCCAGTGTATGGCTCTGATACCGTTTGTAACAGTCAAAGCCCACCGCTAGCAGATATTGTCCACTTTGGCTTGTTACATATCGTCATCAGCTTCACAGTTTTAAAACGCGTCCGTTAGGGAGAGGTTTCCACATCCTTTTAAGGAATGCTTTATTCCCCTATCCAACCGATGTGGGATCTCACAATCCAACCCTCTTGGGCCCTAGCGTCCCCACTAGCATACCGGCTGGTGTTTGGCTCTGATATCATTTATAACAATCCAAGCCCATCGCTAGTAGATATTGTCCGCTTTGACCCGTTACATATCGCCATCAGCCTCACGGTTATAAAACATTGTCTATTAGGGAGAGTTTTCTACACCCTTATAAGGAATGTTTCGTTTCTCTCTCCAACCAATGTGGAACCTCACAATCCACCCCCCTTCAGGGCCCAGCGTCCTCCCAGACACACCGCCTAGTGTCTGACTCTAATAGCATTTATAACAGCCCAAGCCCACCACTAACGGATATTGTCCACTTTGGCTCGAATGTTTCAATTCCTTCTCCAACCGATATGGGATCTCACATACCGTTTCTAGTAGTTTTCTCAAACACGACTTTTACTTAAACTTATTGAAAATGGCTCTTCTTTTTAGAGATACGAAAATTTTGGCACCCGGGTCAAAATCAGATTAGGACATCGAAAAAACGCTCACAAACCCGTTCGAAGTGAATCTAATAGAGCTTACCTCAATGTACTTTTTTGCATTATCCCAAGCCCCACCAGTGTTTGAAGCAGAGATAGCAACCTAACAAAAAGAGACAACTTTAGCCACTCACTTATAGTAAAGCTCATGATGAACGCCACCAACAAGGCTTGTTTTTCAAGCAAAGGTTCTATAATTCAGAGCTACCTGCACGCCAGAGACAAGGGAACCAGCCAGAAGACCAGCAAGAGTCTCAACACCAAAGAATGTTCCAGCAATGAGTGGTGTAACCAAAACCAAAGCACCCGGAGGGATCATCTCTCGAAGCGACGCATCGGTCGATATCTTGACACAATTTGCATAGTCTGGCTTTGTCCTGCCTTCCATCAGCCCCGGGATCGAGTTGAATTGTCGTCGAACTTCCTCAACCATCTTCAACGCTGCGCTGCCAACGCTCTTCATTGTCATGGCTGAAAACCAATATGGAAGCATTGCACCTACTATCAATCCAATGAAGACTTTCGGGTTCATAACATTAACGGTTTTGATGCCTGCTCGGCTCACAAAGGCGCCGAACAAGGCGAGGGAAACAAGAGCAGCTGATCCAATGGCAAAGCCCTGACATAACATATATATATAAGAAACCGAGCTTTCATTGAGAAAAATGAACGAAAACAAAACGTGAACCTTTCCTATGGCTGCGGTCGTGTTGCCTGCAGCATCTAAAGAATCCGTTCTCTCACGAACCTCGTGGCTCATTCCAGCCATTTCAGCTATTCCACCTGCATTGTCACTTATAGGTCCATAAGCATCAATGGCTAGACCAGTGGCAATGGTGCTAAGCATTCCCAAAGCAGCCATTGCGATACCGTACATGGCTGCCAAGCGGAAGCTCACGTAAATCGATAAGGCGATCGAAAATATGGGAACGATGACGGATTTGTATCCAAGAGCTAATCCGAATATTACATTTGTTGCAGCTCCTGTTCTACAAGAATCAGCCACATCCTGTACTGGACTGCACACATCAGATTTCATATCAGATTCATTTCAAAGAATGTATTGCTAAACTATACCAAAAAGTTTACGAGGTTAGCTCGAAAATGATCACGAGAATCAAGACGCGTGGATTCGGGATCTACTATTCTTGTGAGATCCCATATGGGTTAGAGAGGGGAACGAAACATTTTTTATAACGATATGGAAACCTCTCCTTAGCGCAGACGCGTTTTAAAAACCTTGAGAGAAAGTCCAAAGAGAACAATATCTGCAAGCGGTGAACTTGAGCGGTAACAAATGGTATCAGTGCCAGACATCGGGCGATGTGCCAATGAAGACGTTGGGCCTCAAAGGGGGGTGGGTTGTGAGATCCCACATTGGTCGGAGATGGGAACGAAACATTCTTTATTAGGGTGTGGAAACTTCTCCACACGTTTTAAAAACCTTGAGAGAAAGCCCAAAGAGGACAATATCTGCTAGCGGTGGGTTTTGGCTGTTACAAATGATATCAGAGCCAAACATCGAGCGCAACAAGGACGCTGGGCCTCGAAGGAGGGTGGATTATGATATCCCACATCTGTTGGAGAGGGGAACCAAACAAATATGAGTGTGGAAACCTCTCCCTAACCGACGCATTTTAAAAACCTTTAGGGAGCCCGAAAGGGAAAGCCCAAAGAGGACAATATCTGCTAGTGGTGAGTTTGGGCTCTTACAAATGGTATCAGAGCCAGACACCGGGCGGTATGCCAGCGAGGATGCTGGGCCTCGAAGGGAGGTGGATTGTGAGATCCCACATCGGTTGGAGGGGGGAACTAAGCATTCTTTATAAGGGTGTGGAAACCTCTCCCATTTTCAAAACCTTGAGGGAAAGCCCGAAAGAGGACAATATTTGCTAGCGGTGGGCTTGGGCTGTTACAAATGGTATCAGAGCCAAACACTGAGAGGTGTGACAGCGAGGACGTTGAGCCTCGAAGGGGGGTGAATTGTGAGATCCCACATCGGTTGGAGAGCGGAATGAAGCATTATTTATAAGGGTGTGGAAACCTCTCCCTAGCAAACACGTTTTAAAAACCTTGAGGGAAAGCCCGAAGGGGAGAACCCAAAGAGGACAATATCTGGTAGCGGTGAGCTTGAGATGTTACAATTCTAATACCATGTCGAGTACCGTAAAACTCAAATGCACGAGTCGATAAATAACGGCTCGTTTAAGCATCAGGAACTGATATTTCACCTGTAAGCATTGCTAGTGTAATACTCAGTTGTATATCCAATAACAAGTCCTGCCCATAATCCTGTCACAACACAGAAGAAAAGGTGCCTGTATGTGGATGCAACTATAGTCAGCATAAAGACCAATATTCATGGGACAAAACAAACTCTCGTGATCGACAATGTCGTACCAGTTCTTAACGACCTTGTCGTTGCCGAAGTCATAGAGTGTGAACTTCGAAGGTAAAGCGACAAAGCTGACCAGAGCTGCTCCGGCTGTCATTAGCACGGTGGAGATGAGAAGTTGTCGTTTTAACGACGGTTCGATTTCACTTACGTTCTTAACCTCAACGAGATCGGTTGCAAAAAGTGTAGTTATTAAGCAAATCACAATGCCCATTGAGCTTATAAGTAGAGGGTAGGACATGGCTGCATAGTTATGTGTGAAGCCGAACGACGATATCGACGCCACGAAAAGTGCAGCACAGGTTGATTCTGCATATGATCCAAATAAGTCAGATCCCATTCCTGCTATATCTCCTACATTGTCACCCACATTGTCAGCTATGACCTGGAAAATAAATAGGAGTGAATGATCACAGTGTCGAGGATTGTTGGGAGGGAGTCCCACATTGACTAATTTAGAGAATGATCATGGGTTTATAAGTAAGGAATACATCTCCATTGGTATGAGGTCTTTCGGGAAGCCCAAAGGCAAAACCACGAGAGCTTATGCTCAAAGTAGACAATATCATACCATTGTGCAGGGTCGTGATTTCTAACATGGTATCAAAGTCATGCCCTTAACTTAGTCATGTCAATAGAATCCTCAAATGTTGAACAAAGACGTTGTGAGCCTCGAAGGTGTAGTCAAAAGTGACTCAAGTGTCGAACAAAGGGTATACTTTGTTTAAGGATTCCAGAGAAGGAGTCGAGCCTTGATTAAGGGGAGGTTGTTCGAGGGTTCCATAGACCTCAGGAGAGGCTCTATAGTGTAATTTGTTCGAGGGGAGGATGTTGGGAGAGAGTCCCACATTGGCTATTTAGGGAATGATCATGGGATTAAGTAAGGAATACATCTCCATTGGTACGAGGTCTTTTCGGGAAGCCCAAAAGCAAAGCCAC
Organism: Cucurbita pepo subsp. pepo; assembly: GCF_002806865.2. Taxonomy (NCBI): domain Eukaryota; kingdom Viridiplantae; phylum Streptophyta; class Magnoliopsida; order Cucurbitales; family Cucurbitaceae; genus Cucurbita; species Cucurbita pepo. The sequence goes on along the minus strand of NC_036644.1, from coordinate 7,832,849 downwards.
GAGAGCTTATGCTCAAAGTGGACGATATCATACCATTGTGGAGGGTCGTGATTCCTAACATGGTATCAGAGCCATGCCCTTAACTTTAGTCATGTCAATAGAATCCTCAAATATCGAACAAAGACGTTGTGAGCCTTGAAGGTGTAGTCAAAAGTGACTTAAGTGTCGAACAAAGGGTGTACTTTGTTCGAGGACTCCAGAGAAGGAGTCGAGCCTCGATTAAGGGGACACTATTCGAGGGCTCCATAGGCCCGTAGGAGATGCTCTATAATGTACTTTGTTCGAGGGGAGGATTCTTGAAGATTGTTGGGGGGGAGTCCCACATTGACTATTTAGGGAAATGATCATGGGTTTATAAGTAAGGAATACATCTCCACAGGTATGAGGTATTTTCGGGAAACCCAAAAGCAAAGCCACGAGAGCTTATACTCAAAGTGGACAATATCATACCATTGTGGAGAGTCGTGATTCCTAACATGGTATCAGAGTCATGCCCTTAACTTAGTCATGTCAATAGAATCCTCAAATATCGAACAAAGACGTTGTGAGCCTCGAAGGTGTAGTCAAAAGTGACTCAAGTGTCGAACAAAGGGTGTACTTTGTTCAAGGATTCCAGAGAAGGAGTCGAGCCTCGATTAAGGGGAAGCTGTTCGAGGACTCCATAGGCCTCAGAAGCGGCTCTATAATGTACTTTGTTCGAGGGGAGGATTGCTGGGAGAGGAGTCCCACAAAAGCAAAGCCATGAGAGCTTATGCTCAAAGTGGACAATATCATACCATTATGGAGCGTCGTGATTCCTAACACACAGTGCTCAAAGAGTACTATAGAAAATATAGTGGAAGGAAGAATATATAGACATTACAGCAGGATTTCGTGGATCGTCTTCTGGGATATTCTTTTCGATTTTCCCGACAAGATCAGCTCCAACATCAGCAGCTTTTGTGTATATGCCACCCCCAACTCGTCCAAACAACGCCATTGAAGAACCTCCAAGACCGTACCCGGTGATAGACTCGTACAATCCTTCCCAGTCATCGCCATAATACAGCTTAAACAAATTGATGGAGGCATATAACACAAGGAGGCCATTGGCAGCTAGAAGGAATCCCATGACAGCACCCGAACGAAAGGCGATAGTGAATGCTTTTCCGATGCCTTTTCGTGCTTCTAGGCTCGTTCGAGCGTTTGCATAAGTTGCTATCTTCATTCCAAGGAAACCGGATAGAACCGAGGTGAGAGCACCTAGGAAGAAGGCAATTGTGCTGAAGATGGCATTGGCTAGAGCTGGTTTACACATCTGTCCCTTGTTGTATGTGCAAGGTTCACTTTTGGTGCTGAAGCTCTTGACTGAGCCAAGGAACAGAAAAATAATGGCTCCAAATGCTCCCATGAACACAACAAGGTACTTGTACTGGGTGAATAGAAATGAGGTTGCTCCTGAAAGCAATGAACAAATAATTCATATCAACATGAAAGACATCAAACTCATTCCTTGTCGTGTCCCTGTCCTAGATTCTTAAAAAATAACTATCACCATAACCGTGTCGTGTTGTATCGGCTAAGATCGCACAACAACGCACACACTCGATCTAGATGAAGACAAAGAACAGAAGAGAAAAAATGCAATGAGAAATATTGGCTAAAGGTTTATATCGATGACTTTAGCTATGTATAGCAGGAGTTGGAATTTTTAATGACAGTTGATGTAACGATCTATGCCCAGGATTCGGCACCTAATGGCCCCGGTATTCCTCTGCAACATGGTTAGGTTACTTACTCATTGCTTCTAAGAGTGAAGGTTATCCCTACAGATCAACACGAGTCCTTCCGGCATATTTTATCCTCACTCACATGCATCCCAAGAAAATTCTTAGGAGTTCCCCTACTCTAAGCAAAGAACTATGGAGTTTCTATGGTTAAGCCACCGAAAAGGATGATGCACCTTGTTGGTATAGGTGTGATATCCCACATTTAGTTGGAGAGGAGAATAAAACACCCTTTATAAGGGTGTGGAAACTTTTCCCTAGCAGACGCGTTTTAAAGCCTTGAGGGGAAGCCCCAAAGGGAAAGCCCAAATAGGACAATATCTACTAACAGTGGGCCTGAGTCGTTACAGTTGGTATTAGAGCCAGACACCGGACGATGTGCCAACGAGGAGGCTGTTCCTTGAAGGTGGTAGACACGAGGCGGTGTGCCAGTAAGGATGCTAGGCCACGAAGGGGGTGGATTTGGTAGTGGTCCCACATCGATTGAAGAAAAGGACAAGTGCCAGCGAGGACGCTGAGCCATGAAGAGGTGGATTGTGATATCCCACATTTGGTTGGAGAGGAGAATGAAACACCCTTTATAAGGGTGTAGAAACCTTTCCCTAGTGGACACGTTTTAAAGCCTTGAGGGGAAGCCCGGAAGGGAAAGCCCAAAGAGGACAATATTTGCTAACGGTAGACCTGGGTCGTTATAGTTGGTATCAGAGCCAGACACCGGACGATGTGCCAGCAAAGAGGTTGTTCCCGAAGGTGGTAGATACGAGGCGGTGTGCCAGTAAGGACGCTGGGCCACGAAAGGGGTGGATTTGGTGGTGGTTCCACGTCGATTGAAGAAAGAAACGAGTGCCAGCAAGGATGCTAGGTCCTGAAGGGGGGTGGGTTGTGATATCCCACATTTGGTTGGAGAGGAGAACGAAACACCCTTGTGGAAACCTCTTCCTAGCAGACGCATTTTAAAAACTTAAGGGAAAGTCCAAAGAGGACAATATCTGCCAGCGGTGGGCCTGGGTCGTTACAATAGATAGTAATCCTATCCTCACAATCGCTCTCATTCAGATGTGGTCTCGGTTCATTCATGTATCCCTCATTTACTCGTGCATCACACTCGATATGAACAAAACTTTCAAAAATTGAAAGAAAAGCAAAGAGACTCACCAACAGAAATAGCCTTCTGGATTTCAGCGCACTTGGCGACAACCTCAAAATCCTCGAAACCTTCCTCATGTCCAGATTCAATCAAATTGTTCTCCTGGCTTTCATCATCAGCATACCCAGAAACCTTAACCCTTGATACCAAAACCCATTGAAGAAAGGCAAATCCAATACCAAGCAAGGCAGCTGCAGGTATCAACACCTGTATTAGACCCTCACTCAAAGCTACCATTTTCAGAACAACAGCCAATTCAGGCCTTGATGTGCACAACACTTTGGCTGATCGGCTTCTGTGGAATGTAACTCTTAAGTAATATTAATGGTTTGACTGGAATTATATCTATGGAAGAGGCGGTTTGGTTTGGTTACTTGTTGCGCTAACCTTATTGTATTGACTTAGAAAAAAAAGGTTGGAATTCAAACGGAGTTAACATGGTTGCTTCGTTGCAAAGTTTTTTTTTCTAGATTTGGATCTATGACGTTAGAGATGGCTAGAAATTGGATGGAAAGAGATGTTCACGGGACAGGGCGGGGTCAGAGAAGCCTTCCTCGTCCCTATTAAAACGTCTTTCACGTACAAAAAAATGTTTCGACTTAGTTTTACCTTAAATATTATAATCGTAGTGTTGGAGCCATAAATATTATAAGAAACCCTTTTGATTCTCGGTTTTCCGACTTTGGGCTTATTAACTAAAATAAAATGGGAACGGGGAGGGGCGGGAAAGTCATGAAAATGTAATTATAAGATGAAGAAAAAGAATTGATTTGTTATAATATGTATTAGAAAGAAGGGAGGACGGTGTGGGATGGGAATATAATCTTCGTCTCTGACCATGTTTATCTAATAGAGAGAAATCTCTCCCTACTTCCTCCTTCATTCTCTATTTAATCGGGGATTCTCACTTCATTCGGGGTGGGTCTCCATGAGTCTTGATTCTGTAGGGCAAATTGACATCCATTTAATCGGGGATTCCCACTTCATTAGGGGTGAGTCTCCACGAGTCTCGACTCAGTGGGGTAAATAGATATCCATTTAATTGGGGATCCCACTTCATTCGAGGTGGGTCTCCATGAGTCTCGACTCCGTAGGGGAAATAGACACACATTTAATCGGAGATTCCCACTTCATTCGGGGTGGGTCTCCACAAGTCTCGACTCAATGGGGTAAATAGACATCCATTTAATCGAGGATCCCACATCATTCGGGGTGGACTCTATAGGGCAAATAGACATCCATTTAATCAGGGATTCCCACTTCATTCGGGGTGGATCTCCACGAGTCTCGACTCTATGGAGTAAATAAATATCTCTAGATAAGATGACAATGAAGGGACGAAAAGTCAAACTCAAAAAGTCAAACTTTTGCAACTTTCAAAACCAAATCAAGTTGAATTTCAAAAATATTATTTAAGGAAAGAAAAAAAAACTAAAAAAACTGAAGGTTCAATGACTTCCTTCAACAACTTCCTTTCCTTAGCATTTAAGGTTCATTCATGTCTAATTTATTGTCCACTTGTACACAGTTATATATATAATAACTCTCTTCCCCTAATTAAATTCAAGGTTAAAAGTTTAAAATATAATGGTTCAGTTCATACAGAAACAGTCTAGTTCATACCGTGACAAAGATCGTCGAGGTGAAACATCTATACGATTCTATTATATAACAATTCAATATATATTTCTATAAAGACATTCGATTTCTAAACTATTTATCATATCATTGTTGTCATATTTTGAGGGTGCTTTGAAGAACCTCGATCGCCTTAGATATGCATGCTTCTTCTTTCATTTCCAGAATCGGATACGAGCATCCCATCCTCTCGATTTTTTAGAAGAAACTCAGCAAGTTGTTCGTTCCCGACTTTGCTGATATTCTAGAGGAGACTGTTGTGCTCACAAGAGCTCATCGAACGTCTGATTCAACGAGCACCTATCGAGGAAAATGCAGACAGGAAGTCAGTGATACAAAAACTGTCTGTAGTCCAACTTGTACGAATTAGATTGAATACTAACCGTTTCCCGACATTCTTCGACACTGAGACTCGTCGTATAACAGTGGCAGTGAGAACATTAAGGCATAGGTTTCAAGGATGCTGCAGAATTCACTTCTTGCTGTTGGGGCTGCAATGCTTGGGTTGCCCATGATGGTAGAGGAGCTTGCAGTTTAAGAGGAATATCTGTAACAGGGTGCACAAAATACAAGCTTTCAGCATGAAGCTCATGGCTATCATAAATTTTTCCATTCCACTCCGTAACACCTTCATATTTCACATCTCCTACTATAGGAATTCCAAGATATTGGGAGTGAAGACGGATTTGATGAGTCCTTCCACTCCGAGGTCGTGCTCGAATCAATATCTCGTCTTTCCGAGCATCGACATCTATCAGAGACTTTGATTGGGCTACAATTGTTTCTTCTTCTTCTTCTTCATCTTTTCTAGATTCTGGAAGTTCCTCTTTGGTGCTTTGTCCATTTACAGACAATACTTCAAAAGAGGTTTCCATGTCTCGGACTACCGAACCGCCCGGTAAGGAGCGACCCACATCGGCTGCAGCATAGACACGCCAGACTCCGAACTTTGACCTTCCATGACCAGATTTGACGATGATTTTTTTCCATTTTGGAGCCGAGCCAACGCAGAAGGCAATATATGATTTTGAAACCTTGTGGTCAGTAAATGCCTTCACTAATTTAGAAGCAACTTTATGCGACTTTGTTATAACCATCACCCCGCTCGTGTCACGATCGAGGCGGTTGGCAAGATGAAGCTCTGGCAGACTGATTTTGATCTCTGCATATGAAGAATCCGAGCAGAGAACAATTCGATAAATCGAAAGTGATAGAATAATCGAAAGCTGTAATTACATGACATCATTTGAGACAAAAGTTTAACACTTCAGATACATTCAAGCAGATCTCTCTTCAACAACCAGGATATGGCTAAACCATTTATATCGACTGTCTAATGATCAGAAACATTGCTATTTTTGGCAACAGCACCAAACAATTACACAAATCTTAAGTCAATGTACTCATATCAAACTCCCAGACAACTTTAATGACATAATTTGATGAGATAAACTAAAGGCTTATTTGACAATTTAGTTGAAAAGACAATGTTTGTTCTAGAAAAAAAATAATGAAGGGTTTTTATGTGAGATCCCACATCGGTTAAGGAGGAGAACGGAACACCCTTTATAAGGGTGTGGAAACCTCTCCCTAGCAGACGCGTTTTAAAAACTTTGAGGGAAACCCGAAGGGGAAAGCCCAAAGAGTATAATATCTGCTAGCTGTGGGCTTGGGCAGTTACAAATAGTATTAGAGCCAGACATCGGACGATGTGCCAGTGAGAAGGTTGAATCCTGAAGGGAGGTGGACACGAGGCGGTGTGCTAGCAAGGACGCTGGACCCAAAGGGGGGTGGATTTGGGGGGTCCCACATCGATTGGAGAAGGAAACGAGTGCCTGAGAAGACGCTAGGCCCTGAAGAGGGGTGTATTGTGAGATCCTATATCAGTTGGGGAGGAGAACGAAATACCCTTATAAGGTGTGTAAACCTCTCTCTAACATACGCGTTTTAAAAACCTTGAAGGGAAGCCCAAAGACGACAATATCTTTTAGCGCGGTGGGCTTGAGCTGTTACATTTTATCTCTCTCCTTAAAAACCATTAGACGAAAAGTTTTCATGAAAAATACAAAAGGGATGAGAATTTCAGAGATTTCGTTCTTAAACAGCTTAAAACAATGAATACAAATTCCAGAAAACAGTTCATTGATACAAATTGTTAGACTTCCATTACATTTATCTATTCATTTCACCCAATTTCAACAATAATCAAGTTCATATCAATGCACAAAAGTTTCAAGAAATCAATGCCCGAGATCTGTATGGAATAAATCTTTCAAAACTATTTTTAAGAACAATTCAACCCTTATATCTTCATTCTCTGCAGCTTCGTCCATATTTGAAAATCCATTGAAAGCACATCCTAATATCTTTTTACAATTCTTCAAACGAAAGCAAATCAAAAGTTGCACTTGCACCATTCCAATCGATTATCAAACACGAAAATTTGGGTAAAATTGAATTCAACTTGCCAAGTTCATGTTAAAAATCTAAATCTATCTCAAAAAAAATTCTAGCAAAGAGTTCACATAGGCAGAGAATTCTAGTACCTCCACTCTGCGCACCAGCCATAGCCGAATCGCCGAGAAAAAGAGGAACAGAGGCCAAAACGCTTTCACAGTACACCCCTTGAGGCTTATTGACAACAATGAGCCACTCGTCCTCGTATATAACATCGCAAGCTGACAAAGAAAATAGGCTGGATTTAGAGCAGGCAGCCATGGCTCTGGCGAGCTCCAAGTTCTTAGATATCGCCGGCAATGGAGGCGAGAGGGGCACCGGGTAATTCTCTCCGGTCACCGGCTTTGATGAGTCCGCCATGCTATTGGTGACTGGTCTGAATCTATGGAAGCGGAAGGGTTTTGGGAATTTGGCGAAGGATTTGTGGGGAATTGAGGAGGGGGGCTGAAGTGTAACGACGAGGGCCATTTTTGTAATTAAAAGCTATTTTTGTCCCAAAATTCAATTATAAAAGCTTCTTAAATTTATATTTATTTTATCCTAAATTTTTTAAAATTATAAAATTAAGTCTTTTTAATTTTTTATTTTTTAAATTTAATCTAACTTATTATACACTAAATTTAAAAAAAAATTAAATATATTTGGTTAATTACTTTTAAAATTTTTAATTTATCAAATATTTATTATACACCAAAATTAAAATTTTAAATATTTATTAAAAAGTAACAAATAATTAAAAATTTACATGTTTAAATAATATTTTTTGATCTGACGTTATTGTTGCTGTAACTTACACTGTCCCAAATACACCTTTAGAAAGATCGCCCATTAAAGCGGTACGTGAGCTGGGTTCAGAACGTCAAAAGATCGCCCATTAAATCAGTACGTGAGCTGGGTTCAGAACGTCAAAACATCGCCCATTAAAGCGGTATGTGAGCTGAGTTGAAAATGTCAAAAGATCGCTCATTAAAGCGGTACGTGAGCTGGGTTGAGAACGTCAAAATTTTAAGTTTTTTTTTTTTTTTTTTAATAATTAATATATGTTTAAATTAATATTTCATTTATTTTAATTTGTCAAATTTATAAATAAAAATATTAAAAAAAAATTATCAAATTTTCTCTTGATTTTAAATAATTAGCTTAAAATTTAAAAATATTTATAAAAAAATAATATCACAAGTAAAAATTAATGTTTATTAATCATGGGTTATATTTTTTTAAATATTGCTTTTATTTTTATAATTTCTAATTTTAATTCTTTTACAATTTTGTTTTTTATTTTTATAATTGGGTTAATAATTAAAATATTTTAATATTTACAGAAATTATAATAAAACAATTTTTTTTTTTAATAAAATAATTTTCCCACCCCCACGCGCGGAGTATATGAACAAATCTTTGAAGAACGTTTTGTGGAAGATAGAAACACTCATCGAAATTATTCTCCGGCGGTAGCCCTCAGAATTTAATCAACGAGCAGGTGGAAGGATGTCTTTGATTCTTGAAATCACATTCAAAATTACCTGTTTTACTTCAATTGTTTATAGTATTTCTTTGAGATTTGGTCTCATCTCTTATCTTCTGTGTTTGTTTCAATGGAAAAGTTTGTTTCCGCGGAGAAAATCTTGCGTTTTCGAAGCATTTGAAATCGCGTGGATTCATGATTATATCGGCTCTTTTCTGTGTAGAGAACATCTTAGCATAAAATTTCCAGTCCTGAAGAATTTGGTTTGTTCTGAATTTTTGCTGTTTTGTTCGTAGGTTGTTGCGATTTTGAAGTCAGGAGAAAATATTGAAGAGAAAGGGAGACAGCGGAATCGAGAAGGAGATTCATGAGTTCGTCTTCAGTAATCACTCCAGAAGATGTGTTGGAGTCGCTGATGAATGATGGTACTATCGATTCTCTTAGGTTGAAGATCATCAACCAGCTCAAAGCCAATGTTAGTCTCGCTTCCTCCGTAATCATGTTTTAATTTCTTTGGGTTTCAAATTGGCATCATTGAACTGATTCAACCATGTAATCTTTAGCTCACAATTAAACAAATTTGGGATGCTTGTTTTGAAATTTTGATAAGCCTAAGATTATCAAGTTTGGGTGAAATAAGTTGTAGAAACCAAGTCGGATTAACAAACTTGTAATCTTGGTAACTCACATACCAAACATTGGTTTAAGTTATTGAGGAACTTGGAGCTATGTCAACTGAATCATTCTCTCTAGTGTTCTTAGGAAGTAAAGTTATACATTATCTCATTGGGGTGTCAATAGCTGATAGAATCTACTCACTTCTATTGTGAATTCATGGCTTTTCTGTTTGTAAGAAAAATTGTATGTTCTCTTGAGATTTCTTTTGTTCTATTAGTTTATCCAGCAGTTGTTTGAATTTGAATTTCATAAGGTGATAATGTGATTGAGTGGTCTTTGAGCCGTTGTTTTTGGGCTGCGCATTTGACGAGTCTCTCTGATGTATATTTTCCTTGTTGTAGGAGGAGCTTAAGAACACCACCATTAAAATGGTAGAACAGAGCAAAGTCCTCAACACGCCTGGGGCAGAGAAACAGACCAAAAGAGAGTTATTTGATGCTCTTCGACAGGAACTCGAGTCAGTATTATCTCTACTTTATCGTTTAAATGTCTCCTCTCTTCTTTATACATGTTTTCGTGAGCTGAACTGAACACGAGCAGGCACTTAAAACTTCATCACAGCATGTAATTTAAATTTGTTGAAAGGATTGCACACTTAGTTTTTAGTTTTCCATCTTGTGAGGTCTGTGGTTGAAGCATATTCAAGTTACTACAAATACAAATATTTGAATGAGCATGAGTCCTGAAGAGAGTTATTTGTTTCCATCAGGAACAGAAACTTTATTAACAATAAATTCTTGCAAAATAATTGAAGAGAATACAACATCCACTAGCTTTAAAAAAGCAGATTATGTATCCTCGTATGCGTTGACGGTTTCAGAATGTCGTACCACGTCTGGAATGTTCATGATGATTGTCCGTTTAAGAGAATTCCTCTATTTCTCTCTCTCTCTCTCTCCCTCCCCCTTTTCTCTTTTTCCTTACTAATTGTGCATCTGTTTAAACGATTTGCTGAACAAAGTGTAAGTGAACAGAAGTCTTAATACATGTTTAGGTTTCTGATAATTTTACTACTCTTGGATGTTATGCAGAGCACCCGTGCTTGAGAAAGCCTCTAAATCTGTTTGGGAATTGATTTTGGACAACGGTGGATTGGGCAAAGAAATAAACGACACAGTCGAAAAAGTATTTTGTCGACTGAGTGGCAAGGAACCTCCATTGTTTCCTCCTGAAAATGGGGATATCCCATCGGTCAAAGAAACTGAGAACGACAAAGGGAAGGGAAAAGAACCTGAAGATGATTATCACAAGGAGAAATCACAACCTCTTAGGAAAAGGAGTTTCATTGACATGAATGGCAAAGACGAAAACAATGTCGTAGATGGAGCTGGGGAAAATCTAGCTGCAACTGAGGAACATAGTAGGTCACCTTAGTCGAGTTTGAAGACAAAAACATGTCATGAACCATGCTAGGATGGCAGGTCTTGCAGGTCTGTGATTATTAGCTCGAGTTTTTCGTACTTAATCTGATGAGCATGGCCTGTCAAACACAAATGAAACTCGACACTATACACGCAGCACACGCAATTGATGGGTCCGAAATTATGTTTGTGTGGATGTATATGAACACTTCCATGATCTTTAATGCTCTGGTTAGGAAATAGGACAGTTAGTGGTTAAAAAACTAGCTTTTGTAGCCTAATCTATCCATGTCAATGCTATGAAAAACAATACAAATATTGATTGGCGTTGTTGTGCAGTACTCAGTAGATTACATCACTGATTAAGTTTTCAAGAATCTGTTCTTTTTCCTGTTCTGTTGGCAGTGTTGTGTGTTACTCTGATTTGTGTTGAATTAGATTTGAGTGTTCTAACTTTAATTTAAACCAGATTTCAGTGGTGGTTCAATGGCAGACTGGTTGGTTTATAGGTCTAGAGCCAAGAGGCAAATTTTATTTAGAGTCAGGGCCTTGTGCAAGCTCTACATCGAATGCCGGTATGACAGTCTATTATTAGCAAATACTGTCCTCTTTGAGCTTTTCGTCTTGAGCTTACCTCAAAGTTTTAAAATGGTTAGGGAGAGCATTCCATACCTTTGTAAGGAAGCTTTCTCTCAAGGTTTTAAAACGCGTCTACTAGAGGAGGATTTCATACCCTTGTAAGGAAGCTTTCCGTCTTTGGCTTCCTCTCAAGGTTTTAAGAAGCCCCTTATGGGCTTCTACTCAAGGTTTTAAAATGTGTATGTTAGGGAGAGGAGGTTTCCGCATCCTTATAAGGAAACTATCCTTCCTTAACTTCCCCTCAAAGTTTTGAAACACATCTGCTGCTAGGGAGAAGTTTTCACACCCTTTGTAAGAAAGAGCCTCAAAGTTTGAAACACATCTGCTAGGGAGAGGTTTCCACACCCCGTAAGAAAGAGCTTCTCGTTCTAAAGTTTTGAAACACATCTATTAGGGAGAGATTTCCACGCCCCTTGTAAGAAATGTTTCTTTCCATTAGGGAGAGATTTTCACGCCCTTACAAGGTTCGTTCCTCTCTTCAACCAAAGTAGGATCTCACATTCAATTTTGTATCTATCTAGTTCATAAATTTTAAAAAAAATATCTAATAGATTATAGTACGTGAATATAAAAAACTGTCTAATGATAAAAAAATTCAAGAATCGAACATGAAATTAATATAACCCAACCTACATATATTTTTAAAAAAATTTAGCACATAACAATTAAGTTGGACAACCCAACCGATGTAGAATTATCATTCATCAACAGTTGGGACATGAACAGTCCAAAGAAGCTTCTTATTACACACTGAAAAGAGAGAAACAGGTCTAAAAAAATGATGATATTAATAATTAAAGCCTCCCTCCATCAATGGAGACATTTAAAAATAATACACTTTTTTGAGTAGTTCTCATCATAAATAAAGTAATGAAGAAACCCAGATGGATACTAACTCTAAAGTATGTATTCTTCAAATATGAAAATTTTATTTATCCTCAAATGCCAGGTTGAATATCTGGCTGTACTCATCCACAAAATGAACTTCAAGACCTTCTTTCACATTTGAAGCAAGCTCATCGAAGTCCCTCCTGTTTGCTGAAGGGAATATTATTGTCTTTACCCCACTTCTTCTTGCAGCTATTGTTTTCTCCTTCACCTGTAAGAACAGCATAGGTGAGGATAAGCAATTTGAATAATACGATAAACGATTGAAACCGACGAAATGGACTTAAAACCAAACCGACATTGACAAAATTTGTTTAGCTCGAACTGATGGACAGATTTTGTTGAGGATTGTTGGGAGGGAGTCCCTCGTTGGCTAATTTAGGGATGATCATGAGTTTATAAGTATGGAATACATCTCCATTGGTATGAGGCCTTTTGGGGAAACCCAAAGCAAAGCCATGAGAGCTTATGCTCAAAGTGAACAATATCATACTACTATGGAGACTCGTGATTCCTTACATGGTATCAGAGTTAATGCCTTTAACTTAGCCATGTCAATAGAATCCTCAAGTGTCAACAAAAAAATTGTGAGCCTCGAAGGTGTAGTCAAAAGTGATTCAAGTGTCGAACAAAAAAGTTGTGAGCCTCAAAGGTGTAATCAAAAGTGACTCAAGTGTTAAACAAAGGGTGTACTTTGTTTGAAGGCTCCAGAGAAGGAGTCAAGCCTCGATTAAGAGGAGGCTGTTCGAGGGTTTCATAGGACTCGGAGGAGGCTCTATAATATACTTTGTTCTAGGGGAGGACTGTTGAGGATTGTTGGGAGAGAGTCCCACGGACTGATTTAGGGAATGATCATGGGTTTATAAGTAAGGAATATATCTTTATTGGTACGAGGCCTTTTGGAAAAGTCCAAAGCAAAACAATGAGAGCTTATACTCAAAGTGGACAATATCATACCATTGTGAAGAGGTGTGATTCCTAACCTGTTTTTTTGTTTTATACTAAATAAAATCAAATTGAACTGATGGACTGTTTCACCAGTTTTTTCGATTTTTCTCAACTCCTACTAGGACTTTGATTTAAGCAGTATTTCTAAATTTAGGACGTTGGCATGAAAAGGAGATTATAGCAAGTGTTTAGAACTCTTCAACTTACCCCACCAATTGGGAGAATTTTTCCAGTCAAAGTTACTTCTCCAGTCATGGCAAGATCCTTTTTGACAGGCTTCTTCATGGCAAGTGACAACAGAGATGTTATCATGGTGCAGCCAGCACTTGGCCCGTCCTTGGGCGTTGCTCCAGCAGGAACGTGAAGGTGAAGCTTGGTATTTGCAAAGAAGGGGTTATCTGGTTCTTTTTCGAGCAATATCGCTCGGGAAAGTGTGTGAGCAATTTGTGCACTTTCTTTCATGACATCTCCAAGCTGCCCAGTTATATGAAGCGCCCCTTTCCCATCTCCTTGCTCAACTTGAGTAGTTTCTATGTAGAGAGTGGAGCCTCCCATGGCGGTCCAAGCAAGCCCCATCACAACTCCGACCGGTGTCTGGTCATAAATTCGGTCTGCATGGAAAACTGGTTTCCCCACATAAACAGATAGATTTGACGAGTCAACAAGGACTTTCTCAATTTCATTGGTGACTTCTGATTCATCCTGCAAAAGCCATGAAAAATTCAGGACATGAAATCAGACATGGAGCAAGGACATGACTTCGGTAGCGACATTGCTCAGGAAAACTCCAATTCGGTTAGATTCTAGCGTCCAGCTATATTTCATAAATACCTTGGCATCCACAGGTTGATTGGGATGCGAATCATCGGCTAGAAGATCACCCGACATCTTCGATTCAGCCTTCTGTTCTTGGCTACTTACTTTGATCAATTCACTATCACTCTGAATTTCACTTCCACTGTTTTGACTCGATTCATCTAAGAGTTCGACTTTCTCTTCATTAGATTCAACAACCTCCGCTGGTGCAGGTTCATCTGATGCTCCTTGTCTTACAAGCTGAAGAGCAATCTGCCACATTCCAAATAAAATTATATGGTAAGGTTCCTGCTTTTTTATACAATGGCAAGGTTCTTTATACGATCCAGGCAACAGCTCCAAGATGTATCACAGAAAATTCAAACATGTACAATTGGTTTAGCACAGAATATATCTTCTAATGGCTTCTCACAAGATTATTCTAACAGCTGAGTTCTTTCACAAACCTTACGATAGATCTTTTCAATGTGCTTCTGGAGATTTCTGACCCCTGCTTCTCGACAGTAGTTTTCGATGAGACCAAGAAGGGCCGCATCAGTCACTTCGACCTGAAATTAGTTGGAATTATACATTTTCATGGTATCCTCTGGTTATAGGTGCCTCAGAGAGAGAGGGAGGAAGAAACAGACCTGTTCAGGTTTAATACCACACGCTTCGCGTGTAGCTTTCTCCAAGTAGTCTCTTGCAATGTGCATCTTCTCATCGGTAATATATCCAGCAATGGCAATGACTTCCATCCTATCGAGAAGAGGATTCGGTATCATTTCAACAACATTCGCCGTGCAGACAAAAAGAACCTGTAATGGACATTTGCAAATGGTAAGCTACTTTTAGTAAACCTTGTACCCCAACTTCACATGCCAACTTCCACTTAACCGAATTCTAAAATATAAATCTTATGACCGACAGAGAAATTTATCACCTTAACCCACCTTTGAAAGGTCAATTGGAACGTCAAGATAATGGTCCAAAAAGTTAGCATTCTGCTCAGGATCAAGAAGCTCCAACAAAGCACTAGCGGGATCTCCAGCATGACCTCCTCTTCCAAGCTTCATGAAGCAAGATACAAGATAAAAAGAATACCAAAATTATGAAGTCTCAGTTAAAATTGTGTCGAAAGACGTATTTTTCAAGGAATATATCAAATGAACAATAGACTTTGTACTCGCCAAAGAATATATCTAATGAACTGACTACGCCTGAACAAGGTAAATCAGGTACATTCTTATAATATATGTGTGCGTGCACGTGTTGAGAGATATGTTTTAGAATCAATCAGACCATTAGAGCTCCAAATACCTTGTCTATCTCATCAATCAGGACAAGAGGATTAGCAGTTCCAACATTTTTAAGACACTGCACCATCTTTCCTGGCATTGCACCAATATAGGTTCGCCGATGACCCTGGATGCAGTTTTGCAGTTAGAGAGTGTACATGCAATAACTTAGCAGCTGTACAAAGATACAGGTCAAAGAATAAGCTTAAGTACCTTAATTTCCGCAACATCAGCTAATCCTCCAACTGAAAATCGGAAGAATTTACGATTTAAGGCCCGGGCAATTGAGCGACCAATGCTAGTTTTCCCCACTCCAGGTGGACCAGAGAGACAAATGATTTTTCCTGTCATGTATTAACTCACTTGTCAACAAACTAACAAGTTCAAAATACAAGTATTTGTTTCTTTAAGATGAAAAAAAAACTTAGTTTTTTTTTTTTTTTTTTTTTTTTAAAAAAGGAAGATAAAAACAGTAGCTAGTTGTCATTGACATATGTCACAAACTATTGACCAAGTCTTTTTATTTAAGCATCACCAACTATTTAGAAATAAAGAATAATAATCAAGCATGATTCGGACACATCGTTTGCCTGAATATCATCAAACATCTCAAAGCACCAAGGCTGATTTTATCCATCAAAACATAGTTATCAAGAAAGACATCAGCAAGCCAGCAAAAACATGAAAGAAGAGAGTCAACAGGCATGGAACGAGTACTTCTTTATCATCATAGCACATATTTTTATCCACAATCAGAAAACAAAAAGGCACAAAAACCTTGTGAAGTCCCTCTGAGCTTTCCAACAGCAATAAACTCGAGGATTCTTTCCTTGACATCAGTTAATCCATAATGATCTTCATCTAGGATTTTTTGTGCACCGAGGACATCAAAATTCTCATCACTGCAGTTGTATAATGTAAAATAAGTGAAAAATGTCTCAATCTCCATCATTGCATCAGCAATCGTAAGTGTGTATTGCAGGTACAGAAGTTCAAATTCATAAACCTGTAAACTCCCCAAGGAAGTGCAGTCAACCAGTCCAGATAGTTTCGTGTAACATTAAACTCACTCGAACTGGCCTCCAATAGCTGCAGTTTTGTAAGCTCTTCTTCTATGACTTGCGCCACGTGTGGGGGACATTTGTCTTTGTTTGGTTCAAGTCTTTCCCTAAACTTTGCTGTAGCAGAAATAAATATTAGTATAACTATAATCAATGATAAAAAGATCAATGAAAAGCAAAGCCTAACATCGACCCTCCAGACTGCATCATTGTATTGAAGCTACCAACAAATTACCACCATAACATTTCAAGGATAGGAGTACATCTGAATTCATAATTAAGCATGCCCCCAGAAATTCAGGACTTTCCCTAAAATGATTAATTTTTCGAACTTTCGACATACAAACTCATTTGAGAGACTTTATAACCCACTCACATCTAGGGTCATCAACCTCTTGCAGACATCTTCTTAGTGGTTTATTCAATTAAAAATTGAGTTAGTTCACAGGAACTCTCCATGCAATTTATATCAGGTATATATACAGACCAAAATAGAATCCATCGCTCGAAAGTTTTAACATGGGCTCACTGAGAAAAGGCTAACCTGAAAGAGCTGTTTTGTCATCTGTCTCAAGTCCAAGCTCCTGAACATAGACATTCCAATAAAATGTCTCAAGAGTTTGAAACAAGAGGAAAACCTCGCTAGTAACAAGTAGCTAGTAAGTGGACAATATATTAGCAGATCGGTGACCACGTGATGAAAGTTGTACAAACCTTTTTAATGGCTTTAAGTTGCTCGTTCAACAAGTAACGACGTTGCTCACCACTTATTTTCTCCTCAATAGCCTTCGCTATAGATTCCTATTTTAACCATTTAAAGGATAATATCAGCAAGCCCAATCGCCTTCAATATATTAATAGGAGGAATATTTGTGAATCGAATTCAAAATTGTCAGACATATATCCGTCTTTCTATCATTCTTAGCATATTGATAAATAGCACCAAAAAGTGGGAGTTGAAAGAAAATGGATACTTGTGAAACTGTAAAGTTTTTCTGTCCTCATTCTTGTGTAAAGAGAATCACATAGATTGGGACTGGAGCCACTAGGCTCAGAGTATGCTATTCTTTTAGACAACCTCAGTCATTAGAAATTAAAACATATTCATGTAGAATCTATTTTAATTATAATGAAAATTAAAACCTCTACATGCATTTTCATATAGCAATAGACTAGCCTTATAAATTGTTCAAAATGTGAAATTATCAAGAAAACTTTCGCAACATACCTGAATCTTGTTTATTTCCATCTCCTTCTTCAATAACTCAAGTGTAAGTTTTAATCGTTTATACACCTAAATCAGAGGAAGAAAAAGAGTAAGAAACAAATAGAACCAACGAAATAACTGCAATGTTAATCGATGCTAGAATGCAACAAATTAAATCTATGACAATCATATCTATGAAGACAACTTTTTTTTTTTTTTTTTTTTTTTTTTTTTTTGGTCTTAAAAATGTATAAAAATCTATCTTCCCACAGATGCCGCACAACCCATTATATCTACCAAGAGTTTAAGAGTCTCAATATCTGCTTACGTCTAATTCTTCAAGCACCTCCTGGCATTGTAATTTATTTGCTCCAGATATTGCTGCCCCAAAATCTGCTAATCTTGGAAAATTGAAATCGCCAATATGCTGCACCACAGAAAAAAAGAAGAATAAAAAAAAGTATCCTGAACAACCCCACATTACATATGACTAACCCTTGAAATGTAAATGGCGTCTGTCAAATATCTACTTACATCTAACTGTTCAAATACGCTTGGATTATTTTTTATGTTCGGGATTTTTTTTTTCTTTGATTTTCCTGTTTTTTTCTTTGTTTCTTTTCTTTCTTTTTTGTGGAGGGGGTACCTGGGTGTATGTTTGAACATGATCCCTCCATAGGGAACTGGTCTTTAAAACGTCCCTTAGGGTAGATATAACCTCAAATGAAGTTGCCTTTATAACATCATCATCCTTGTTATAAGGTTTATCCTGTAGAAAGTGCAATAAAAATTAGCAACACAGAATGAGAAAATCCATTCTCAAAGGAAACCTCAAGAAATGATTCGAATGAGAAATGTAGAACCACGTGCCTTGAGATGATCAACTTTCACAGTTAGGGGCTCCTCGCTAACCTATACAGAAATCGTAAGTACAGTCATTTTCCAGCTCTGTAATTCGCACAATCAAATAAAAGCCTAATACATAAACATTAAGACCATATATATTACGGCGCAATCTAAGTAGCTTTTAGGGTCATATAACAAATGGCAAGGGAAGAGAAAGGCAGAATGCCTATTTCTTATGCTATTCCTATATCCTATGTCTGAAATTATTCCTAGATCCTATTACCATCTCTGTAATTCGGAGTCTCCTGTGACCAATAAGCACCACCTGGTCTCCTTGGATACTTGAAATCTGAAATGGAAATAAAGAGCACATAGAATCAACCCCACTAAGAGCAAAAACGTTAGTGCTTGATACTGCTAAAGAAAAAGGGCAAAAATTAACACAAGTACCTGAGCAAGGGTGCCAACTTCATGAAGCCTATCATATAATTCTTTACCTTTCAAATCACTAATATTTTTTTCTGTCTCCGTTCCAGATACTAAACTAGGATCAGTTCCTGGTTCATCCTTAAGAAGGAACGTACCGGCATACGGAGCTTGCCTTCTTCTGCTTTCTTGCAGAGCGGCCAATAGTTTAGGATCCTGCAATATATCACATATCTCAAATCCCTTCCCCATAAACAAGTCAATGCCTCCAATATATTGGTTCAACGAGCAACATAAGAATTGACGCACAATTCAAATGTAAACAGCATGATACCAACATCACCAAAGAGAACAAAAGACCAAGATACATGAGAGCACTTCAACTTAAATGACAAGGCAATGTAGTCCAAGCGTGTCGAGAACATATGATACCTTCACATAAATTGGCATGTAGAATCCAGGAAATAATGGCCTGTGTGGCAATGGCAGCGCCAAAACCTGTTGAAAGAACAAACAAAACCATTTATCTTTGTTGTCAAGAAACATTTGGGATTAGTCAAATTAAGAATCAAACCGAACTAATCCAAGTATGAAACTTTTATAGGAGGTGATACGAAATGGAAGGTTTCACCATAATCCTACTACAATATCTAACTTGGTCTAGTTCAACCTCCCAAACTCAAATATGTCATAATGATGAAGTATTATCCTTCTTTTGTTCTTCTGTTCTTTCTCTTCAACCCTTCAGCCAAGTTAACTAAATTAAGATACCAAATTCAATCCTCGAAGTGCTCAACAATGTAGGGAGAATGGAACATTCAATCACTTTTTCCCTAGCATTCCTCATCCACACGTCGAGTAAAAATCAAAACTCAATACCAACCGTCATATAGTCCTCCGGCCGAGGATTCGTCGGAATGATAGCAGACGTAGATTTCGACTCAGCATCCTCCGCCCCTGCCTCCTCCACCTTAGCGTCGATTTCAACCACCGGTTGCGACCCATCACTGGCATCGGAGCAAAAAAACGCCCGACCACTCAACCTCGTGTTTCTCCCACCCAACCCTCTGAGAGACCCAAGAACCCTAACCAGAGGCGATTCCGATTCGGCTGCCGGCCGGAGACTCGGAGCCAGGCTGTGGAACCGGCTCCGAAAGCATGAGGAGTTCACAACCTTCAACATTGACTGGGAATCGAAAAACTACGTAATTTCTTAATGGAATTCTTGAAGGAGTTTCAGTGATTTCGCTAATTCGGATGGTGGTTCTGATCCACAACCGCCATTGACGAGGAAGAGCTTGGCCGAAAAGAAAACCCAAACTGAACTAGGTTGGTCGTGCTAAAAACCCTTCGTAAACCCTCGGGTAATGTGTGATTTTACTAAAATACCCCTATTCGATGTTGAATTGAATTACTTATCGCTACATCATGACTTCAAATCAGACGGTTATAAAAGTAAATTGGTAATTATTTTAATGCAAATTTAGTCCTATAATTTTTTTAAAAAAATTAGATTTTAGTACCTATAATTTTTTAAAATTATTATGCTTTAATAAACCTTTATGTATAAATTTATAGTTTGATAAAAAATTTATAAATAATCTTTACTAAATTCTTAATATTTAAAATAGTAAAAATTAAATTTTAACTTTCACCAATTTTGAAATTTAACCCAAATATTTATCTTAATAGAAGTTTTAGATTTCATGATTTATATCACACGTTGCCCTCTGTGAATTAGTTCCAAGAAAGCGGTCGTTCACGTTAGAAATCTTGGTCTTTGATGTAGTTGCAATAAGTTTCCTTTTTTTCGTCGAGATTGAGTTGGTGTTCAGTGTCGGTACCTGAGTGAGAGTAGCCAAAGGGAACAGTCGGCCGGTGGGAGCGAGAAGTTTGGGATTCGAGTCACGTTTACGAGAAATGTTCTAGAAAACGTGAGAGAGGGAGAGATTTTTTAGAGAGAGTTTAAAAGCAAGGTTGAAAAAAAGTTTATAAGTCATAATATGGCCATAAGAAAAAGAAAAAAAAGGAACACCACAACTTAAATATCTTATAACTCGAGAAAGAATTGACAACTAGTCTCATCCCCTTATTAGACATGATTTTGGTGGACAGTCATCTACCCCATATTGCAAGTCAAATATATATGTTTTAACTAGTTGACCTATGCACAAATTGGTTATACATTAAATAATAATAATAATGTAATCCTATAAATTTTTTCACAGCTTTTTTCAAAGAGATTCGAACCTCGATCAGGAGATAGGGAGGATCCGACAAAAGTACAAAATTCCAATTGTTCAAAGAATCAGATCGGTTCTAGAAAAGGTAGGTGTCGGATTCAACCGGGGGGAAAGAACTGAAGATGTTTCCAATACTATTATCCTTTTTGCAATGACAAAGTTGTATGTGTTCCAAAGAAAAGTTGTTCATTTTTCAGGGTCTCGAAGGGGCGACTTGAGTGTCTAACCTCTAAGGTGAGGTCAAGGGCATTAATAGGAAAATGCACGCACTTGTAGTCGTTTCAAATGGGATCAAAAGGCCTTTTGTTTCAAGCTTCCGAGATCGATATATCCCTCTCAAAACCTAGCCGGTTAAATCGATACTTTTTTTTAAGAACCAATAGATATAAATCACCTAAAAGTCAACCAATATGCAAGATTACAAAACTACAAAAGCTGCATAAACTCATAATCCCCTACAATACATTAATTTCTCAGATCTAAACAAATGCTACATAAATTTTCAGCTCATCAACCTTTGTTCATAACAAAATTCATGATGCTACACCTCTTTAAGCCTCAAATCCTTCCCTTCCGTTCAGATTTCATAGCAAACTTGTAAACTGTTCTTCCCCTTTCTCTAACAGTGTCTGCCCTGAATCAAGGACTTCCTCCTTTGCTCATTTTCTCTTGTTTCCATGTAGCCTGGCCGCATTAACTGACATATGAGTCAACAACATAGTGATATTAGATATAAAGCCAAGATTAGAACAACAAAGTTCTTTACAGACAGTAACACAATTTGTCGTAACTGAACCACGGCCTCTGCTGATAACAATAAATAATGTCTCGATATGGTCGTACGAGCAAAAACTATCTATTGATGAAGTAAATAGCCTATGCTCAATCTTATTTGACCGTGCTGCAGATAGTCAGAAGGATTCAAGCATAAAAAAGAAGGTTGAGAGAATAGACCAAATCAAAGTCTCTTTCGTTTAGTATTGACATGGTCGTACGAGCAAAAACTTTCTATTGATGAAGTAAATAGCCTATGCTCGGTCGATACTTTCTATTGATGAAGTAAATAGCCTATGCTCAATCTTATTCGACCGTGCTGTAGATAGTCACAAGGATTCAAGCATAATAAAAAAGGTTGAGAAACTAGACCAAATCAAAGTCGAACCTCACAAGCAAGTTCTTCCTTTGTGCATAACTGTACGGTAATGCCTTCGAAGAACGGACTCGTTCGATGAAAAAAGTGTGAGGAATCGTACGAGGTTTCAGATGAAAGCAGAAATACCATGAAGTTAATACAAGGAGGTGACTTTGTTCCTCGTTTGGATCCAGTTGAAAAGTAAGAAACCATCGATGAAACGAAATCGGTAGAACGGAGCAATGTTTCAATGCTTGGATCATATCATGTAGATGAGCAAAATATAAGAAATATCACACAGTTTTTTTTTTTTTTCCCCATTCATCTAGTCATGCAGGTAACTAAATCTCTCGCAATTCGAGACATACAGAGTCATAAACCGTAATCGTAAGACTACTCTAATTTCCTTCACGACAAGATAGCTACAAGAGGATGACAGATACGGTTAGCGAGCGCGTTCTATGACTTTCATATAAATCAGTTTCTACAAGACAAAATACGATCGCATTATACGATCAGGCTTACTATGTCATACGTCGTGGTAAACAGTTTTAACTAATAAAAGAGAACAAAAATTGCACTCAAATTTTATATGGCAGAATAAAACTGAAGGATCTTACCTTTTCAAAACTTGTTCCCGACTCTAATGAGATCCATAAATTGGCAAAAATAACCACTCCCCTCCAGTCGAAACCATTTCCGAAGCCAAGACAATAGCCTGTTAAGTCTCCTCCTCGCTGTCCTCTTCATAGTCAGAATCCGATTCATCATACCGGGGTTGTGTAAGAGAACTCATATCGAACGTTGGTGCAGTTTCCATCTCCTCCATATCTATGGTGTCGTAGGTCATCCTTTCAGCGAACTTTTCATCGGAACAATTGAGGAGCCATGAAAGAGAACAGGTAACTCCCTTCTGTACAACCTTCCTATGTCTAGGCTTTATTGTGGACTCCAGACCATACGTAAAGAACGCAGGAAAAGCGACCAGATCGTCTAAAGGCCTTCCCATCTCCTTTTGGAAGAACTGAAAGCTGTGTTTCATTATGTCAAGATTCAATGCAAGCAACTGGGGACAACCTATAACCATGTTCTTTACTTGCTGCAAGGAAAACCCGCAACTTTTTAAGAAATCGACATGGCTGTTCACAGCCGAACTGCTAAGGCTAACAACTTGTGGCATCTTTTCAATTATAGTGCCGAAGTTATCGTTATCCAATTCAATTATCGATTTTAGTAAGTTCCTTTGACTTGGAAGCTTAGTCTCAAGGTCCATTCCTATGATCTCGGCATACTGTGCAACTATAGAAGAAAGATATGCTTCTCTCACATTAAACTCCAAGAGCAATTGGATGTTGGGTTTGACCCTTTTTTCCAATCCGAACCCGAGAATGTGTGGTCGTTTCTCTATTAACCTAGCCACTGCTAATCTTGGAATTCCCAAACTTTCAAGATATTCTACGAAAGGCTTGATTACTCGAGCAACCCTCATTCCCAAAATTTCAGGGTACTTGGTTAAAACCCCTCCGATTTCTCTTCTTGCCACTCCGATTCCTACCAAGTATGCCACTGAAGTGCTCATGGTTCCCTCAAGCTTAAACCCCAATACTTCTGGATATCTCTCAAGAACGCGCGGGATATCACTTGGTTTAATATCCATGCCCTGAAGATATTTGACTACTGGACCAAGGTCCACAACGACGCTGGAATGGA
The DNA here is from genome assembly GCF_002806865.2 of Cucurbita pepo subsp. pepo. Classification (NCBI taxonomy): domain Eukaryota; kingdom Viridiplantae; phylum Streptophyta; class Magnoliopsida; order Cucurbitales; family Cucurbitaceae; genus Cucurbita; species Cucurbita pepo. The sequence goes on along the minus strand of NC_036644.1, from coordinate 7,809,144 downwards.
GGACTTGCGGATACCTTCTTAAAAACTCGGTGAAAGTAGATTTCCTAACACCCAATTTACCAAGGTAATCAAGTACTGGTACCATATTTTTCTTAACACTGCAGCCAAGAACAAGGGGGTAGTTATTTATATCTTCAATGGTAAGTCCTAGTTTGAGAAGAAAATCGACACGTTCCTTCATAACATCAACTGTTACTGGAAGCTCCAATCCATCAAGTTCATCAGGAACAATACCAATTCCACGCAAGAACTCGTAAACCTTTGCACGATTTTCCTGTCTCACATTCTTCATTTCCACTAAGCTAGGGCGACTATATAACGATGAAGCACTTCCCTCTTTTCTACTCACTTTAGAACTGTAAGGCTTTGATGTAATAGTAGAATGCAGTGATTTAGATACTGTTCTCCTATCACCACGAGAGTACTGTAACTTTGTAATCAAACCCCTCCTTTTCTCATGGTTAGGAGACGTTTGAAAAGTTGATGTCGTAATAAATTTGAATTTCTGACATTTAAGGGTAGGCATCTCGAGTAACATGATGGAAAAATTAGGTTTTACCACACCAGTATGGCCTCTGATCATCATAACTCTAGGTTTTGCACCCCTGCGCCTGGAAAAACTGCATATATGTTACAATTTAAAAAATAATAATAAGAAAATAAGAAAAAATAAATATATCTATGAATAACAAAATACTGTACAAGATGAATTAACCGACCTCTACTTACACGATAACACTACAATACTAAAGTTCACTAAAAATTTGATTTAGATTACCTACTAGTTCACGTATTGACGATCCATATCCACTTCCAAAGTACTACATAGTCCAGAATTTCTAAACATTTGAATCAGCATCAAATTATATTCAAAACTTTAAAAGAAAAACGAGGAAGAACCAAAACGAGAGAGACAGAGAGAGAGCCATATCAACTGGTTCATTTAAATAGAGGAAGTCTCTCCATTGCAAACGGAAAAGAGTTTCCTCCTCGCTGTTTGAGATAAAGCACTCTCCTAAACAAACCTCACAAGGGTCTATCCCCTTGCAGATGAAGGAGAAGTAACCCTCCTCGATTTTCTTCAAATGCAGGGCAGACTCAGTGTCCTACTGAAATTTCGATAGGTTTACTCCTTCAATCATAGATAGGTTTCCTTTTGAAGTAATGAACTTGGTTTATCTTATACTCAAATGAACTTTTACTGAGGATTCAATATTACCATATGGATCATTTCAGATAATTTGGTGAACAGTTGAAATGAGCATGAAAAAGTTATCGATACTTTTTTTATCTTTTAAGTTGTTCTGTTAGATTAGTTGTTCAAGGCCTCTAAATTTATAATCAAATAATGTTCGTGTTGAACTAATGGCCGTGTAAGGTAGGTTAGTATTACACAACTTACAATGAAAGCATTGTGAATCTCATTCGTATTCATTCTTTTTTGTGAGATCTCAAATCGGTTGGAGAGGGGAACAAAACATTCCTTATAAGAGTATGGAAACCTCTCCCTAATAGACGCGTTTTAAAACCTTGAGAGAAAGCCGAAAGAGTATAATATCTGCTACCGGTAGGCTTGGGCTAAGGGGAAAGGGTTGGCATGAAATAGGCATTGAGTGGAACGAAATTAACTAGGTGGTAGAGTTGTGAAAACATCATATAGTTTTCAATACCGACTCTTCGAACCGTTCAGACATCCATCCCCTATGCACATAGCAGTAAACTCAAAATATATATGTATATCAAGGAGTTGCTAACTTCCCAGAGATAGTCATGCTACATACAAGATCACAACAATTTGCAGATTCACAAACTTACAGAAACACATAATTAAGCATAAGACAACCCTAGAAAAACAACAAATTATCAACGTATGGAGTCCAGTTCCTAAAAATTCGCATAGAAACATCCCAATTTCAGTCAAACCCACAAAAACTCAGAGAATAAAACATCCAAACTTCCATTTCCACAAAAATTAAAAGATGTTCCACATGTAAAATTCAGTACGAAAACTAATTTACCTTAGATTTCTATGATCAGACTAAGTCGAGTAAGAGCTTGAAGGCCTGCGATGGCGAAGAGCGCGGAATGTGAGAAGCCAATGAACCGAGAGGTGAGCACGTGGATTTCTCAGCTGCAGTGAAGTGAAGCAGAGCAAGGAATCGCCATGGAAGCGAGGATAAGTAAAGCTGTAGAATATAAGCAGCCCGCTGGAGATGGAGAGGGTGGGCGGATAGGGTTATTTTTCAAAACATTGGAATTTGGAAATTTGTGCCTTTGTAAATATCTAATTTTGTAATTTAAATAAATCTAAAAATTAATTTCCATTTTATTATTAAAAATTTAAATTAAATTATAGTCTTTTATTATTTTTCCATGTAATTTTTTTTAATATATTCTTAAAAATTATATAATTTAACCAATTTCATTAAAAATTAACGTAAAAAATTTTGAAAAATTGGAAGTATTGAAATTAAAATGTATTTTAATAAATCTACTTTTATTTTAGTTTTAATTAAATATATATTAAAAAAATTAACGTTTTAATTTTATTTTTTGTGTGGTTATATCTCTAAAACTATATATTTACTGTCCCGTTCTTCCTTGATAATTGTAGTGTTGGAATTAAACGCTCGTGTCTAGTTCATTACTATGATCAGGTGGACTATCTTATTCTTCGATATAATATCGCACACGTGAGTATTGCATAACATTTTCCATATTGTAACGACATTTCCTTCGTCCACCGAACACATCTTATCAGTCATATTTATATTTAATTTTTAGGCTAAATTAAAAATAAAAAATAATAATAAAAAACACTCTCCAATAGATTTGTTTTTTTTAAGTAGTAATATTCCAAGGAGTGTCACTAAAATCTGTCCTACTAACCTGGACAATCTCTCGGGGGAAATGTCTGGGTTGACATGTATATTGTTCTCGATGGTGGAGCGTAATCAATTTTGAAAAAACCTACGACTGAATCTAATGAGTTAATCTAATGAGCACGCGAGAGGGGCGGGGCTCACGTGGGGGAGCACGTGGGCAGGGTGGGGAGGGGCACGGCGCGCGCGGGGGAACACGCGAGTGGGGCGGGGCTCACGCGCCGGGGAGGAGCATGCAAGCGGGGCGGCAGGGGGCACGTGCACGGAAATGTTCCGACACCGCCCCACCGTGCGCGTTCCGCCACCGCACCGCCGCCGTCTACTGCCCTCGACCTCCGGGTGCAAACCCTCGTAACGAATTCAATGTGTATATATGTCCAAATGTTTGAGACATGTAGATTATTATTTTTTTTAAACAGTGTAATAAAATTTTTAATTATTTTAAATATGAGAATTGTCTTTTTTTTTTTTTTTTTTTTTTTTTTTTTTTTTTTTTTTTTTTTTTTTTTTTTTTTTTTTNTTTTTTTTTTTTTTTTTTTTTTTTTTTTTTTTTTTTTTTTTTTTTTTTTTTTAATAATTTAGCCAAACCTTAATTTTCCTCTGTGGTCGAGGAAAATGTCTACCGGGTGAAAAACATGAACGCCATGATTCGCTTCCCGCCGAGAATTTTCACGGCGAAAATTGGTCGGAGATACAAGTTTTCAACAACGCATCTGCCGTTCTGCACTGACAATTCAACCTATACGGCTCCCACATCGAACGATTTCGATCCACAAATCATCTCAGACCTAATTTCCCGGCAACAATGGTCGAACCTTAAATCCCATTTCAAATTCAAAACTCCGATCGATTTTCTTCACGAGTTGCTCGGTTCGGGAGCCGTCGATCCGTTGCTTGTACTCAGGTACTTCAAATGGTCTCAGAAAGAGCTTAAAGTTAATTACAACATTGAACTCTTTTGCAGACTCTTAAATTTGTTAGCCAATGCCAAATATTACCCCAAAATGCGTTCGTTTCTTGACTCTTTTGTAAAGCGTGAAACAAATTGCACGATTTCTTTGATTTTTCATACGCTTTCGGTTTGTGGCGATCAATTTTGTGCTAATTCGATAATTGCTGATATGTTGGTGTTGGCTTATGTGAAAAATTCGAAAACGGCTTTGGGATTGGAGGCGTTTAAGCGAGCTGGTGATTATGGATATAAGTTATCTGTGTTATCTTGTAACCCATTGTTGAATGCTCTGGTGAAGGAGAATGAATTTGGGGATGTAGAATTTGTGTATAAAGAAATGATTAGGAGGAAATTTAGCCCTAATTTGTTTACATTTAATATTGTGATTCATGGATTGTGTAAGATAGGGAGATTGAACAAAGCTGGTGATGTTCTTGATGATATGAAAATTTGGGGATTCTTGCCCAATGTGGTTACTTATAACACTCTCATTGATGGGTACTGTAAAGTGGGCAGGGTCGGGAAGATGTTCAAAGCTGATGCTATGTTGAAGGAGATGGTGGCAAATAATGTTAGCCCTAATGATGTTACTTTTAATATATTGATTGATGGGTTCTGTAAAGATGAGAACGTTTCGGCTGCGATGAAGGTGTTCGATGAAATGCAGAGTCAGGGTGTGAAGCCAACTGTTGTAACATATAATTCATTGATTAATGGTTTGTGCAATGAAGGGAAACTGAATGAGGCAAGGGTTTTGCTCGATGAAATGTCGAGTTTGAACTTGAAGCCGAATGTCGTTACTTATAATGCTCTGATTAATGGGTATTGTAAGAAGAAATTGTTGGAGGAAGCTCGGGAGTTGTTTGATGATATTGGAAAACAAGGGTTGGATCCTAATGTTATAACGTTCAATACTTTAGTTGATGGATATTGTAAGTGTGGGAAGATGAACGAAGCATTTCTGATCCGAAGCTTAATGTTCGAGAAGGGATTTCTCCCGAATGTTTCGACCTACAATTGTCTTATCACTGGTTTTTGTAGGGCGGGAAAGATGGAGGAAGCGAAGAATCTTTTGAACGAAATGGAAGGTAGAGGTTTGAAAGCTGATACGATCACGTATAATATTTTGATTAGTGCATGGTGTGAGAAAAGGGAGTCGAAAAAGGCAGCACGACTCATCGATGAGATGCTCGACAGGGGATTACGACCAAGTCATTTGACGTTTAACATTTTGTTGAATGGATATTGTACAGAAGGAAACTTAAGGGCTGCTTTGAATGTAAGGAAACAAATGGAGAAAGAAGGAAGGTGGGCTAACGTGGTGACGTATAACGTGTTGATTCAAGGTTATTGTAGAAAGGGGAAGATGGAGGATGCAAATGGACTTCTTAACGAGATGCTCGAGAAGGGATTGATACCTAACCGAACTACTTACGAGATAGTTAGAGAGGAAATGATGGAGAAAGGATTTCTACCTGATATCGAAGGTCATCTTTATCAAGTCTCCCGTTAGACGTTAATCAACAACGTTGCAACTTTACGGGTGGAACGGAGCTGTACAAACTCATATGTCGCTGATCAGGCCGGCATGATCGGAGCAAGAGGGCGTTTCAAGGTAACTAATATATATCCTTAATCTATACCATTTGAGAGCTTGTCAATTCTTGAGCTGTTTCTGATATTCCTTCTCCATTGTTTACATTCTAATGCTTCATGGGCACAATAGCATTGTTTACTTTACCTTCCATACCATTTTATGTCACTGTTTTGATTATTGTATGTTGTTTTTTTGGTCGTCGTTGCAGCCCGATTTGCGATGAATATCTGCATTCATTGGTTCGTTTTCTTGCGTTTCGATGCACTCTGGTTTTACTTTAAGATCAGACCTTGTAATTTCGCTGAAAAACATTCATCTCGTGTCTTATACCGAGCGAACTTCACTTCACTTCGCTTCGCTTCCAATGATGATGATTTGACTATTTAAGCTCTATGCTACTCGTTCGACCGTTGCAGAAGAAAGCAGCAACTTTGAGAAACAAGATACAAATATGCTGCAATCTCGACTTGATCACAAACACTTATCTCCTTATTTGTGTCGTCGTTAGCTCGTTTAGACCTGCATTTGGTTGTTGATGTTTGAGTCAGAAGCAATTTGTATATCATCCACAATATGCTGTTGGCAGACGTTGAATTTTTATGCGAACGTCGCTACGAGAGGGTCGGTCAATAGCTAGTCTCTTTCGTTCTCGGGTTACTTTTCCGTCCCGAACTTTTCAAGTTTGGAAGCTTTGAAAGTTTTGAGTGAAAATTCCTCATAGGTTTTATGCTACTTTGCATGCTATAGAAGCAAGCTATTTCTGACTCTAAAAGATATCACTTTATTCCAACTCTGTAATTTTGGAAAGATACGTCATCATTTGGTAATAATTATATTTTATTTATTTCTTTATTTTCTTTATATATATATATATATATTCATATTTTTCAAATTTTAAGGGTATTTTTGAAATATTAGTAAAAATTAAGGTTATTTTTTAAACAAAATATTAACGGTTTTAATCCAAAACTAATCGTAAGAATATTTTTTTAACAGTTTAAGGGTATTATTAAAATTTCTGAAAGTTTCATATGAAATTTTGACCATCTATCAGGAAAAAAAAAGAATAGATCTTGTAGGATTCTCGAGAAATTGTTCGATTTCTTCTGGAAGTGGATGATTATTCATTTGCTTCTCACGTCCCGTGAATAGCTGAGACATTCATATCCAGAAAAGCATTTAGGGAATCGGTCTAATTCTATCTCTATTCGTTCCGTTTGAAGAAAGGAAGGATGATATTCCGAATCCTCGTTACTAATGGAATCAAAATGATCTCGGGATTGATCAGAAAATCCTTTCAATTAAGAAGCGGATGATTATTCATCTGCTTCTCACGTTCCGTGAATAGCTGAGATATTTAGGAATATCCAGAAAAACATTTAGGGAATCAGTCTGATTCTATCTCTGTTCGTTCCGTTNAGGAATATCCAGAAAAGCATTTAGGGAATCGGTCTGATTCTATCTCTGTTCGTTCCGTTTGAAGAAAGGAAGGATGATATTCAGAATCCTCGTTACTAATAGAATCAAAATGATCTCGGGGGTGATCAGAAAATCCTTTCAATTAAGAAGCGGATGATTATTCATCTGCTTCTCACGTTCCGTGAATAGCCGAGACATTTAGGAATATCCAGAAAAACATTTAGAGAATCAGTCTGATTCTATCTCTGTTCGTTCCATTTAAAGAAAGGAAGGATGATATTCTAAATCCTCGTTACTAATAGAATCAAAATGATCTCGGGATTGAGCAGAAGATCCTTTCAATTTGTTAGAATAAATATTTTTTTAGAGAAATTTTCAAATTATGAGTATATTATTAATTTAACGGAGTATTTTTATTAATTTAGTCTGATATTATTTGTAGTTTAGGGAATATAGTGATTTAAAATAATAATAAATAAATAAAGAAAACTAAATTTCCAACAAAATTAAAATTAAAACAAAATCCAACGGGCAACGGGTCAAAGAAGCAAATCACACTTGGCTTTAATCCGAGTCGTTAACACTTCCATCTTCGGAAGCTTCTTTCATTTCTTATTTCTCTTCCCCATGTTTGAGATTTCCTTGCCAAATTCGCATCAAATTACCATTTTCCTTCCGAGATTCGACTTGGCTCGAGAGAATTCCTGTAATTAGTGCCTTATTCCACTCGTGAGCTTCAGGAATTTCCATGGATTTCGATTTTGATTTCGATTTCGATTTCGGGAAGAAGCGCCTCCAAGTTCTGGTGTTCATCATCGGCATCATCTCCCTCAGTTTCACAGGTACGTTTGATTTGGATTGCATTTCTGATATAAATATGTTGAAACGTAGTTGAATCAAGGGTTCAAGATGCGAGTATCATAATTATTTCGCTGTTCGGAATTTGATTTTGTTTGTTTCCCGAGAAAGTAGAGAATGACGAAGGAAGAAAGAACAGAAAATCATCGTGTTTCTGTGATGGAGTTTAGTTTATTGCAAGATCTCGAAGAAATGAAACTGGCTGTTATCTCGTTTATGGTTTCTGGTTTATGCATCGTATTAAAATCTGTGAAGTTTTGTGCTGATTTTGCTTGAATTTATCATAGATTTGATTTGGTCAAATCATATATTACATCTAGAACAAGTTTTGGACTGATGTTCCTTTTCATTTCTATCTCTACAAACATCCCAAGATGTGTAGAAAGGGAAAAAAATTTATATTCAATTTAGAATCTGTTTGGAAAATTTTCTATAAAAGAACTTATAATTCAGAACCACTCTCAAATTTAGAAGTTCAAGGAGAAATTAGAGGGAAAACATTTAAATCTCAATCTTGTGATACATATTTCTTTGCCTATTGATAATGATCATTGAATTCCCAAAGTGTTCAACGCATTCTAATGTTGATCTTGAAGAGGAATTTGGTATTATGTTGAGAATCAAACGTTAAGTATTCAAATGATTGAAGGTTTTTATGTCTTGAATCTTACAGGGTGCTTATATTCTGGAGTTACTAGGCTTTATTTGGTATATCATATCATTACATATATGTTTGATCCTTAGTTTTTGACATTGTTGTACTTAGAGTTGCTTATGTTCGTGTTTTAAAAACATATTATAGCGGAGAAATGTCGACATCTGGTCGGGGAGGAAGCGTCGTCCCAGAGTGGAAAGTTCACATTCTTGAATTGTCTTGATATGGGTTCTGGGTCTGTTGCTTGTGGTGTGAAGGAGGGGGTGAAGCTCTACTTCTACAACATCCAATCGGCCCATGTTGAGAGAGCACGACTCAAAGCTCTCGAGATGACATTGGCCGATGCAGTAGCGCAGGGAATGTCTGCAAAAGAAGCAGCAAAACACGCACAAAAAGAGGGAGTCAAGGCAGCAAAGCTGGCAAAGAGACAAGCGAAACGCATCATCGGGCCGATCATCTCTTCTGGATGGGATTTTTTCGAAGCGTTATACTATGGTGGTTCCGTCACAGAAGGCTTCCTCAGGGGCTCAGGGACACTTTTCGGTGTCTATGGGGGCGGTTTCATTGGCGAGCAAAGGCTCGGGAGGTTCGGGTACCTCGTAGGAAGTCATTTAGGTAGTTGGGTTGGAGGTAGAATAGGACTCATGGTATATGATGTTGTCAATGGAATGCATTTCCTGCTCAATTTTGTTGAAGGTGAAGAAGAAAGTGTAGTCCATGAAAAGGCAGCTTACGTCGAAAACGAAGCTTCGGACGACTCCCTTGTTAACGAAGCTCCTATTTCCACGAACTCCGAAGGTTCTGAAGAATCATACAACTATGAATCTTCGCCGTCTGATGGTTCTGTAGATTATGAAAACTCCGAGTCTAGGTGACGTAATTTTCTTTATGGTTGGTTGAATTAGAATCAAGAATGTGAGAAAAATAGGGTTCGCTTGCTTTACAAACACATTTTTAGATGTTCTTTCATGCTCATGAACGTAGAAAACTGTTATTTCAAGACTCCAATTTCAGAAGCCATGGGAATTGGAAATTTATAGAACACTTGATACTCATTTTGGTTTGATTCGAACGGATATGTTGAATGAACTGATCCATTGTTATACGACAGGTCCAAATAGTGAAAACACCAACATAGCAGGGAACGACCACATGAATCATAATCCACAACGAGAAAGTCAGACGACCGAGAAAGAAATAGTTCATGTTTTTCGAGTGGTTGATCTTAAATTTATTTTTACTTTAATAGACGGATTAGTTTTTTCTTTTTTTTTTTAATGTCTTGGATTTTTTAAACACAAAATTTAAATTTTTTGGACTTATTATTGTACATTTTTAAAGCTCAATGATCAAATAAACGTTAATTTAACCCGTGTGAATTCGAAGTATTTTCTTGTCGAATAAGATTAACTTATGTGTTTACGAGCACGTCTACCATTATACCCGCAATGATTTGACATATTTTTGTCAATTTTGACAAAAAAAAAAAAATAATAATTTGCAGAAATGTTACCTCATATCAAAATTTCAAAATTTAAATGATACTTTTTTTTTTCATTTTTTTCATTTTCACTTATTATCTAATTTAGACATATAGAAGCATTTAAAAAAAAAAATTCTTTGTAATTATTCACATAGATTTTATTTAGATATATGGAAACCTTCCCGACGCGTTTTAAAGTTTTGAGGGGAAGCCCGAAAGGGAAAATAGGACAATATCTGCTAGCGGTGGATCTGGGCCGTCTCAAATGGTATCAGAGCCAGACACTGGTCGATGTATCAGCCTTATCGCTCTTCCCCGAAGGGAGTTAGACACGAGGTGGTGTGCCAGTAAGGACGTTGGGCCCCAAAGGGGTTAGATTTGGTGGCAGTCCCACATCGATTGAAGAAACGAACAAGTGCCAGCGAGGACACTGAGCTCCGAAAAACACCATTTATAAAGGGTGTGGAAACCTTCCCCTATCAGACTCATTTTAAAGTCTTGAGTGAACCCAAAAAGGAAAGCCCAAACAGGACAATATTACTAACATGGATCCCGTCCGTCTCATAATATATATATATATATATATAGTTTTCTCTTAATTTTAATATATAATTTAAACACAAAATTTGAAAGGTTGTTTTTGAATTTAAAAAAAAAAAAAATCATTTATTTTTAAAAAAATTGTATTTTAACTTGAAAAAACAAATTAAAAAAAAAAAAAAGGAAGAAAAAGACACAAAAATTGAATTTAAATAAAAGAAACGCGCGATGAGCACGCGCCAAGACAAAGAGAGCTCAGCTGGCTAGACGATTGGCCAAGTGGCGAGCACGCGCCATCACGCCATTACAGTGAAACGCCAAATTCACAGCCGAGCCAATCCAATTCCCAATCCCCAATTCCCCAAAATCCAAATCCAAATCCAAACCCTTTTCCTCTCGCGCTCACTCCCCCACCCACATCGCTAGCGGCTCTGCTCAAAGCCTCTTTTCTTTTCCTTCTTCAACTCAAATCTCTCCCCCCTCTCTCGCTCTCTCGGCTTTGATCCGGCTCAGATCTATCTTGCGCCGCTCCACTCTTCTCCTCCCTTCCCTCCATCTCTTCCAAATCCTTTGATCACACCGATTTTCAGCTTTCCGACGAACCCAAATCGTCTAACATGTCACTCAATCTTCCTGTTTTGTCTCCTCCAATCGTGGGGTTCAGCTTTTCTTCGACTTGCTAAATGGGTTTCTGTTTCTTTGGCTGTCTTTTCGGAGGACCCTTTGTCGGGATCGCGTTTTTGACAATTGGGATCGCGGTGGAATAAGCGACACAAGTGTTTATGTTTCAGCTTTCAGTTCCATGTATTTCGGGTAAGTTGTCGATTTTAGCTGCTCAGATGTTTTGTTTTTATGTTCTTTTTTGGTTTTTGCTGTTCTAGTTTCTAATAGTTAGAGAGTTGGCTAGAATAAGGACTTAAATCCTCTGTAAATACTTGGGATAAGGCTGTATGATGCGTTTTCATCTATAAATTTTGTATTTCCTTGGTGTTTTTACTCCAATTTTGGTACTGGAGCACCCTTTTCTGAAGAGACCCCAATGACTTTGAGTGATGACACAGTTCAATCCGGTTTAGAACCTTTTAGTCTTTCCCCTAAATCCTTGACTCAATGCATGCTATTGGTGGAGGATTCTATGGAAGGAATGAAGGGCAGTTTGTGTGATTTGCATCAGATTATTGGAACCATTGCACACCAAATGGAGTAGCTCACATTCACCAAAACAATCAACAAGGCTTTTGGGAATGAAATCACACCAGTCCACACTGTGAGGGACAGACACAATCTATGGCAAGAGGAGTCCAAGAACCAAGACTCCTTCATCATGAACGTGTAAGAATGGTTCCTGCTGAAAACGGAGCGTTGGGTTGTCAGTTTGAAGACCCAAGATTTCAAGAATTCGATAATTCAAGTATAACAGCTCAAGCTCACTACTAGCTGATACTTGGACTTTCCCTTTCCATAGTAGACGCGTCTTAAAAACCTTGAGGGGAAGCTTGAAAGGGAAAGCCCAAAGAGGACAATATCTGTTAGCGGTGGGCTTGGGCTGTTACATCAAGTGTGGAAGAAGACGATTCACCCCAACAACCTGCTTTCGATTTTCAACAACGTTGAAGGCTTGAAGGTCCGAATCTCAACCAGCCACAACTTGGAAAGCAAGATTTCAAATGAAAAGAGATCTTCAAGCATTCAATGGAAGAGCTAACCAACCTTCTTACAGCTAGAAATACTAACAGAAAGTAAATTTAAAAAGTACTGAATGTTAAAGGCCAACCTTCTCAGCCAAAAAACTTAAATAGCCATTTGAAGGCCAATCGATAATCCGAAATTACATCCGAAGGAAATATATCTACTAGATTCATGCATTAGTGAAATAAGTGATTTCTTTATATAGTAAATGGGTTAATATTTGACTCTTCTTTTTTACCTACCTTTCTTGATTTCATTTTTTGGTGTTAGAACAGGGACTGTTAGTGGGGAGGTGGGAAACCAAATGGACTGGAGTGTGAATAATGCATTTAAAACATTTAAAGGTAACATTATATGCTTATGTATGATGCATACGGTTCTTTTGTGTATTGCTTGGAAGAGTGGATGTAGTTTGCTCAATGGTCTTGTTTGTGTATTGCTTCTTTCGATGTTGGTTCCGTGCAACGAAGGTGTTCATTTTAATGAATTTAGCCTTTCTTTGTGTTACTGCAAGTAGATTTGGAATCCAAGTCCGTGATGGATATGTCACTCATTCCAACCATTGACCCAATCGATATTGGTTTGGGCTCATCCGACAAGGGGAGCCCGAATCCTTCAGCAAAACCAAGAAAAAAGACCATGACATCGGTTTATCTCAAATTTTTCGAGACGGCTGCTGATGGGAAAAGCAGAAGATGCAAGTTTTGTGGACAGAGCTACTCCATTGCAACAGCTACTGGTAATTTTGATACTATTTCTTGGTTGATTATGTTTAACAGTCTGCAATTTAGTGAGGAGAAATAGAGCTTCTTACATTGATATTGTTAATTTTTTGTGCAAAACACTATGCCGAGATGGACTTATTGTTTTCGTTTCCTTAACTGGTTGCGTCTGCTTAAGTGTTGAGCTTTGGTGTATGTTTCTACGAGCTCCCGTATGTCGTTTCTTTGGTGACGAAATGTTGTTTTCATTGGAACAGGAAATTTGGGACGACACCTAAGTAATCGGCATCCAGGTTATGACAAGTCTGGTGATATTGTGAGTAATCCAGCACCACAGCCTATCACCATAATCAAGAAATCTCAACCTCAAGGGAAACAGCAACAGATTGATTATGATCATTTAAATTGGTTGATAATTAAGTGGCTTATCTTATCGTCTCTCCCTCCTTCGACCTTGGAAGAAAAATGGCTGATCAACTCGTATAAGTTTCTCAATCCATCTATTCAACTATGGCCTGCTGAAAAGTACAAAGCGGTTTTTCGGGAAGTTTTTAGAAGCATGCAGGAAGATGTAAGAGCCTCTTTGGAACACGTTTCATCTAAGATCTCAGTTACTCTCGATTTTTGGAATTCGTATGATCAAATTTCTTTTATGAGCATTACGTGCCAATGGATTGATGAAAACTGGTCCTTCCAAAAGGCGCTTCTCGATATCTCTCACATACCCTATCCCTGTGGAGGCGTTGAGATCTTTCACTCTCTTGTTAAAGTTCTTAAGAAGTTTAACATAGAAAATAGAATCCTTTCTTGTACTCATGATAGTAGCCAAGACGCCATGCATGCCTGTCATGCTTTGAAAGAGCATTTGGATGGTCAGAAAGTCGGGCCTTTCTTTTATATTCCTTGTGCTGCTCGTACTCTAAACGTGATCATAGACGATGGATTAAGAACTACGAAATCAATAATTGCAAAAGTTCGGGAGTTCGTACTAGAATTGAATGCCTGCTTGGATATCTCTGAGGATTTTGTTCAGTTTACTACAGTTTATCAAGAAGGTAACTGGAAATTTCCACTTGATGCTTCAGCAAGATGGAGTGGAAATTATCAGATGCTCAATCTAGTATGCAAGGTAATTACTTTTTCATCATGCAGAAATAATTTCCTTGAAGCGTAGTTTTTCCGTAACGTTTTTATGCTTTCATACATACGTAAATCTCTCGTAGATGGGAGCGAGACGAAGAATGCCCGTCTCCTCTCTAAGTAAATCCATTCTGAACAGAACTAAGAATCTGCATTGTCTAGTTTCTAACCTGGATGAAATAACCATGATCAGCTTGTACGAAACTTTTCCTTCCATGTAACTTGAACGTGCATACCGCACACGTCTCTGCTATTTTGTAAGCTCGTTGAACGTTTTCCAACAAAAAATTGAACATTTGTCTGAGTGTCCAAATGAAATTAAGTGCTTGGATGTGCCTAGAACTTGTTGGTTTCTAATTTGTGGACTCGATCTGATATGAACTGCCTTAGGCTCCCACAAAGGAATAATATGAGCTACTGATGTTTGCTTAATCATATGATATACTATTCGTTCAACTAAGTTTATGTGAAGTTTTTGTTCATTTGTAGGCAGGGAAATCCATGGAAGCTGTTATAAGGAAGTACGAGGAAACACTTGGCAGTAAGATGCTTTTGAACTCTACAGAGAAGAACGTAGTTAATATTGTTCATCAATATTTAGAACCCTTTTATAAAACCACAAACAACATATGCACAAACAAGGTTCCAACTGTCGGGCTGGTTCTGTTTTTCATGGATCACATTTCCGAGACTATCGCTGCATGTCGAGATTCTCGACACAACCCCGACTGGCTAAAGAGTGCTGCCGAAGACATGGCTAAGAAAGCAAAACATTACAGCCATCTTGTTTGCAACATTTACACATACATGACTGCAATTCTTGATCCTAGAATCAAAGGAGACTTGATTCCAGAGAGTCTTAATTCAGGGAACCATTTGGAGGAAGCCAGATCTCATTTCATGAGATATTATTCTTCAAACCATTTTCCATCAATACCCAGTAGCTATACTGCTCAAGAGATTGAAGATGGAGGAAGTGTCTCTTTCGCTGAGGAAATTGCTCGAAAGAAGCGAAGAGCGAGCATGAGCAACACGACGGATGAGCTAACGCAGTATTTATCGGAGCCTCCGGCTCCGATATCAACAGATGTCCTAGAGTGGTGGAAAGTTAACAGCACACGTTATCCACGGCTCTCTGTTATGGCTCGAGACTTCTTGGCCGTGCAGGCGACTTCATTGGCCCCTGAAGAACTGTTTTGTGGGAGAGGCGACGATATAGATAAACAAAGATATTGTATGCCTCATGATAGCACACCAGCTCTGTTTTGTATCAAATCATGGATTCAAAGTGGATTCAAGTTGAAATACAAGTCTAGTGAGATTGATTATGAGAGATTGATGGAACTGGCTTCCACATCAACCATTGATAGCAGTACTGGTGGTTCAGACAAGAAATCAAAATGATTATTACAAAGCTATGTTGGAGCTTGTTGAGGTCAGTTCAAACTTAGAATCCTTGAAAAACTGACATTTTATGGCTTATTATACCCTTTGGATCATGTGTAGAATTAATACATCTTGTTGTATTGTATGCTTTTTTCTTGTTAATGTACAGCATATGTTGATGGCAATGCTAACTGACCGAGTAGACAGATTAGTGTTCTTGTGATGCTTTATCATTATAGAAAAAGTTATTTGATCTTCATGATACACATGATGTGTCCTACCATGCATATTTAATACTTTTGCTTTTACGGTGTTTAAGTTATCGAGTTATCATCGAGATTGCGAACGATGTTTAGAATTAATAAGGGTTCGTAGAGAGGAGGGAGTGCACAACAGGGGTGTAACCTTACTTTTTTGTTCGTTACGAGGGAGATCTCGAATGGAGTTCTTCACAAGGGTAGAACGAAAGGAATAAAAAAGAGTTTCTCTATTGGCCTCCTTGTTTTCGGACATTATGGCTTTGGGGTTGACCTGAGTAAGAAAGAAGGAATCCCGATTCAAATAATCATTTATTTGGTACTTTCGGAGGAGTAGAACTGCCATTCTAGCAGGTCAAAACAAAAGTTTGATTAGAGACATCGTGGTATATATAAGTAGACAAGCTACATCAATCTTTTTAGTGCATCATCAACATGTAGAACATCATTAGGGCAGACAAAAACGTGGTGTGTGATTAGGGGCGGGGGAGGGGTGGTGCATCATCAAGATTTATAATAGTCGGTTGAAACAAAAGTTCGATTAGAGACGTCGTAGTGCATATACAAAAGTAGACATAACTATATCATCTTTGATAACATCATCAGGGCAGANATTAGAGACATCGTGGTATATATAAGTAGACAAGCTACATCAATCTTTTTAGTGCATCATCAACATGTAGAACATCATTAGGGCAGACAAAAACGTGGTGTGTGATTAGGGGCGGGGGAGGGGTGGTGCATCATCAAGATCTATAATAATGTAACGGTCCAAGTCTACCGCTAGCAGATATTGTTCTCTTTGGGCTTCCCCTCAATGTTTTTAAAATGTCTATGTTAGGGAGAGGTTTTCACACTTTTATAAACAAGTTTCGTTCTCCTCCCCAACTAATGTGGGATCTCACAATCCACCCCTTCGCAGCCCAATATTTTTGCTGGCACACCACTTTGTGTCCACTCCCTTTGGGGTCCAGTGTCCTTGTTGGCATATCGCCTTATGTCCACCCGCCTTCGGGGCCAGCCTTCTCACTGGCACATCGCCTCGTGTCTGGCTCTAATACCATTTGTAGCGGCCCAAACCCACCTCTAGTAGATATTGTCCTCTTTATGCTTTCCCTTTCAGGCTTCCCCTCAAAGTTTTCAAAACGCATTTATCAGGGAGAGGTTTCCACTCCTTTATAAAGAATGTTTCGTTCTCCTCCCCAATCAATATAGGATCTCACAAATAACTTGCAAAAACAAAAGAAAGTAAACATAACCATATCATCTTTCAGTGCATCAACATATCGAACATAACAAGTCGAAACAAACGATACATATAAGTAGACATAGCTCAGTGCATCATGAACCTCTAGAACATATCGTGTTAAAACAAAACACGATATGATTACTTTGTGGGGTCAGTTTCGGTTTCGATAATCTTCTTTGAGGCGAGGTTCTTGGTGGGCTTGGGAAGAAGCAAGACATGCAAACATGTGTGGTGAGCACATGGTGGCATGCAATGCACACACTTTGATTTATAAATCACTCCCACTTTGGGTTTGAAAGGCTAATGGGCGTTCAAAAGGCCAAACTTTAGAGATACAAATAACAACGATCAAAAGAAAGGCAATGGAACCCTTACTTTTACTCCACCATGGAAGTGTATAAGCCATCATTGAATCACAATCCATTATTTTTTTAAAAAAATGGTTTCAATTATTGTCTTTTTATGGGATTTGATTCATATTGTTAATTTTTTATTTTTTTGAGAAATATTTTATGTTTGAACTTTAAAAAATGTTTATTAGATAAAATTTTAATTTTACGTGAGATTCTACGTCAGTTGGAGAGGAGAACGAAGCATTCTTTATAGGGGTGTGAAAATCTGTTCTACGTGAGATTCCACGTCAGTTGAAGAGGAGAACGGAGCATTCTTTATAAGGGTGTGAAAATCTGTTCTACGTGAAATTCCACATTAGTTGAAAAGGAGAACGAAGCATTCTTTATAAGGGTGTGAAAACCTGTTCTACGTGAGATTCCACGTCAGTTGAAGAGGAGAATGGAACATTCTTTATAAGGGTGTGAAAATCTGTTCTACGTGAAATTCCACGTTAGTTGCAGAGGAGAACGGAGCATTCTTTATAAGGGTGTGGAAACCTGTTCTACGTGAGATTCCACGTCAGTTGAAGAGAAGAATGGAACATTCTTTATAAGGGTGTGAAAATCTGTTCTACGTGAAATTCCACGTTAGTTGAAGAGGAGAACGGAGCATTCTTTATAAGGGTGTGAAAACCTGTTCTACGTGAGATTCCACGTCAGTTGAAGAGGAGAATGGAACATTCTTTATAAGGGTGTGAAAATCTGTTCTACGTGAAATTCCACATTAGTTGAAGAGGAGAACGAAGCATTCTTTATAAGGGTGTGAAAACCTGTTCTACGTGAGATTCCACGTCAGTTGAAGAGGAGAACGGAACATTCTTTATAAGGGTGTGAAAATCTGTTCTACGTGAAATTCCACATTAGTTGAAGAGGAGAACGAAGCATTCTTTATAAGGGTGTGAAAACCTGTTCTACGTGAGATTCCACGTCAGTTGAAGAGGAGAATGGAACATTCTTTATAAGGGTGTGAAAATCTGTTCTACGTGAAATTCCACGTTAGTTGAAGAGGAGAACGAAACATTCTTTATAAGGGTGTGAAAACCTGTTCTACGTGAGATTCCACGTCAGTTGAAGAGGAGAACGGAACATTCTTTATAAGGGTGTGAAAATCTGTTCTACGTGAAATTCCACATTAGTTGAAGAGGAGAACGAAGCATTCTTTATAAGGGTGTGAAAACCTGTTCTACGTGAGATTCCACGTCAGTTGAAGAGGAGAATGGAACATTCTTTATAAGGGTGTGAAAATCTGTTCTACGTGAAATTCCACGTTAGTTGCAGAGGAGAACGGAGCATTCTTTATAAGGGTGTGGAAACCTGTTCTACGTGAGATTCCACGTCAGTTGAAGAGAAGAATGGAACATTCTTTATAAGGGTGTGAAAATCTGTTCTACGTGAAATTCCACGTTAGTTGAAGAGGAGAACGGAGCATTCTTTATAAGGGTGTGAAAACCTGTTCTACGTGAGATTCCACGTCAGTTGAAGAGGAGAATGAAACATTCTTTATAAGGGTGTGAAAACCTGTTCTACGTGAGATTCCACGTCAGTTGAAGAGGAGAACGGAACATTCTTTATAAGGGTGTGAAAATCTGTTCTACGTGAAATTCCACGTTAGTTGAAGAGAAGAACGGAGCATTCTTTATAAGGATGTGGAAATTTCTTGGTAGACCTGTTTTTAAATTTTGTAGTAGAACCGTTTTTAAAAGTTTAACTGGAAATGCAGAAGAAAAGCTAAAAAATGACAAAATTTGTAAATCGGTAAATTCTGGAAAAATTGAAGTTTATGGACTAATTTGTAATTTTGAAAGTTTAGAGGCTAAATAGACACAAAACCTCCAGATGTCTCACGTTTTATATACAAAATTTCATATATTTTGAAAAAAAATCGAAGTTATGGACTAATTTATAATTTAAAAAATTTAGAGATTAAATAGACGGGAGAGAAAATTAGAGAAATATAAATATAGAATAAGAATAATATCTCTCCTAACAAATTACTTAAAATTACAGATTATGAATCACTTTAATTAATTTTGGACGTCAAATATGAACATTTTAAATATGAGGGCAATTTCGTAATTTCAACTTTCTCTCGAGAATTTTCCCGTGAATTTCCCTTCAGTATCATCTTTTAACGATAAATTTTTAAAAACAATTTCTAGTCTTTGGTAATCAGCAAATTCAAACGCTTTAAGTATCTCCCGGGTTGAGCTAGAGGGATAATCGTTGTAAACCACTCGATAATGAAAAAGACAAAGCTGTTATATTAATTAAAATTTATATCGATATTGGAGGGATTAATAATGATTTAATTAAGATTAATATTTTTGAGCCAATGAATTGAAAAATACACCTAATCATAATCAAATCTAAATTAGGAATGTCGACATAATACACTATATTATAAATAACGCATGCAAGCTCTACCATTTTAGGAAACCTAATTATAATATATAAGGGCAATTTCGTCTTTTCACAAATATTTTAAAATAATAATAATAAATGACAAAAAAACCCAAACAATAAATAAGAAAATAAATAAAATAATTAAAAGAAAATAAAATTTTTATAAGTGAATATATATATTTTCTGATATCTAATATTAAAAAATTGATGACGTGGAAAATTTAATAATGAGTCTGAGTTAATTAGGGTTTACAATTGTAGAAATGTCTTTAACCTAACCTAACTCAACCGAACTTTCGAACCCATAAACCTTTTCATAAAACAAAATATATATTGAAAAATTAAACTGCAATTCTTATACCGAAAAACAAACAGTTTTATGGTTGAATCGGTTAATTAGGGTTTATAACTCGAGAAATGTCTTAACCCGACCCAACTTACGAACCCAAATCTTATACCGAAAAATAAATAGTTTTATGGTTGAATCGGGTTGAGTTAATTAGGGTTTACAATTCAAAAAATTTCTTAACCCGACCCCACCCGACCCAACTTACAAACCCATAAACCTTTTCACTAAAAATAAATTTTATGGTTGAGCCGGATTTAGTTAATTAGGGTTTACAATTGAAGAAATGTATTAACCCAACCCAACTCAACCCGACCTACGAACCCATAAACCTTTTCATAAAACAAAACATATATTGAAAAATTAAATTGCTAATCTTATACTAAAAAATAAACAGTTTTACAGTTGAGTCGGGTTGAGTTAATCAGTGGTTACAACTCGAGAAATATCTTAACCCGACCCAACTTACGAACCCAAATCTCATACCGAAAAAGAAACAGTGTTATGGTTGAATCAGGTTGAGTTAATTGAGGTTTACCACTCGAAAACTGTCTTAACCCGACCCCACCCGACCCCACTTACAAACCCATAAACCTTTTCACTGAAAATAAATAGTTTTATGGTTGAGCCGGGTTTAGTTAATTAGGGTTTACAACTCGAAAAATGTATTAACCCGACCCGACTCGACCCAACTAACGAACCCAAATCTTATACCGAAAAATAAATAGTTTCATAGTTGAATCAGACTGAGTTAATTAGGGTTTACAACTCGAAAAATGTCTTAACCCGACCCAACTTATGAAGCCAACTCTTATACCGAAAAATAAACAGTTTTATAGTTGAATCGGGTTAATTTAATTAAGGTTTACAACTCGAAAAATGTCTTAATCCGGCCCCACCCAATCCAACTTACGAACCCATAATGTCTTAACCCGACCCCACCCAACCCAACCCAAGTTACGAACCCATAAACCTTTTCACCTATAAAAGGAACTCCATTGTTGAACACTAGACATCTACCAACAAAGTCTCTTCCTTTTCTTCTTCTTTCAACTATCACCATGTGTTGCGACGGCGAAGGGCTCCTTTTGGTCCAAAAGGTCTCAGAACTTTACCACAAAATCTCCACTCTCCAAAGCCTCCAACCCTCCAAACATGTCAACTCCCTCTTCTCTCAGCTCGTCCTCACCTGCACCCCTCCGCCGCCTCCTCCTCCGTCTCCGCCGCTCATCGACGTCTCGAACCTCAGCTCCACCGTCCAAACCATGAGATCCCATCTCATCAAGCTCTGCGGCCAAGCCGAGGGCTTACTCGAGCACCATTACTCGACCATCTTAGCCTCCCACCAGAACCCTCTTGACCATCTCTCCCTTTTCCCTTACTACTCCAACTACCTCAAACTAACCCATCTCGAATTCTCCATTCTCACCCGTTACATATCATCCTCTCCACCGTCCAAAGTGGCATTCATTGGCTCTGGTGCTCTCCCGTTCTCGTCCATCATCATGGCTTTGAAATACCTCCCAACGACCGAGTTTCACAACTTTGATGTCGACTCATCCGCTAATGCCAAGGCTATGGCACTCGTGGCAAGCGACGTGGACTTGTCGAAGCGGATGTTGTTCCACACTACTGATATCATGGACGTCACCTCGAACATGTTGAGAGAGTTCGAGGTGGTTTTTTTGGCAGCGTTGGTGGGAATGGAGAAAGAGGAGAAAGTTAAGGTAATCGAGCATTTACGTAAGAACATGACTAGTGGCTCGTTGTTGATGTTGAGAAGCGCGTATGGTGCACGTGCGTTTCTTTATCCAGTGGTGGAAGCTTCTGATCTTCGAGGGTTTGAGATTCTTACAACGTTTCATCCTACTGATGATGTTGTCAATTCGATCGTGTTGGCTCGATTATAATGTGATTTAAAACGTTATTATATAATTATTATCTATACTTAATTATGATCCTATGACACGGAAAAAAAGAGGATCTATGTAAGCCGGTGAGCATTTCATTGAAATAAAATTCGCAACAAATGAAAACCTTAGTACATGAGTTGTCCACCCGAGTCATCTGTCTCTCCTAGTAGTTTTTTCGATATATAAATATTTATAATACTGTGTTGTTTTCATATAAGAATTTTACCGTATTTTTCGGTATCCATCTGTCAATTCACGTCGTGATCTGTAATTCAAACGTTTGAAAAGTGGATCGTGATAACCTTACTAATATAATTATATAATTAGTGATTACTTTTTATTTAACGGGATCATTTCCATTTGATGTGGCCTCAAAACTTTTAATATGGCCGATCAATTATCTAAGATTCCGATTATTGTGATTATAGTCGATCGAGAGTTAAATAATTTGTTTATTATATGAATAAGTTCGGTTCGGTTTGCTGGTTTGAACTTTTTTAGTTGGGTCAACCCGACCAACCTAACAATAAGATTTTCAACCCAACTCTACTTTTAAGAGCATATTTATTGTTTGTAACAGATGTTAGTAATGTGTCGTAACTCGTAAATGTTTGATATTTGAGTTAAACGTGACCATCATATTTTATTCAGGTCATTCACGTCACCGACCCAAATAACCTGAAAATTCAGGTTGGTTCAATTCAATCCGACCTGTATACACCTGTAATGCTAATTCTGTGTTATTAAAGTTAACCGTGTTTCTCCAAAATTATTTCGGTAATTTCAAGTCATGTCAAATATTATAAAAAATATAAAATGATCACGTAAGTTGTGACACCGAGTAAAAGAGAAGTACATGAATGAACCGAGACCACGAGACTAATCTTGAAAATATAATAGTTAAGAAAGACTTACAGCTATACGGTCTCTTTTGTTCTTCATCTAGATCGAGTGTGTGAGTAATATGATCCTAATAGTGTATTTCTCATATATATTTTTAAAATATATTTAAATTTATTTAATGTCTTGTAAATAAAATTTTAATATTAATTTTTTTTATTTTATTTTAAATTTAATAATCATTTTCCATTTAAGAAAATCGTCAATTAATTTAAATGATGATCGAGAATTTTGTTCTTCTCTGATTTCTCTTATTCCTATTGAATTTCTCCGTTTTTGAGGTCTATGATTCAAATTGTCGGCAAACGTCATGCTTTTTTCAGGAATTTCGGTGTTTTTGATGGGAGAAATCTCTCGATTTGATAAGGAAGATGCAATCGACGGCCAGATCTCATCAGCTTCTAAGAACGGTGTACGCCGGCGGTGGAAGGAAGCTGGAATCTTCATTTTCAAGGAAAAAGGATTTCATCGAGCTACTACGGATTGAAGTAGGTAAGAGAAAAGTAGGTCAAGAATTTGAGTTCATTTTCGTGAAATTTAATGTTTAGGAATTGAAAATTTAAGGTGAAAATTGACAAATTGAATCCAAGTATATGGATAGAAATAAAGGTTTTCTAGTTGAACTATTTCTTGATAGTTGTTCAGATTCTGTGAAACATTTTGTTTGAATATTGGAGTTTTGTTGTTTCTGTGAGACATATATTACAAATCTCTGGATGATCTTTAAGCAAGGATGTGATGATATTAATCGAAACGTTCAGGCTTCTGTCAATTGAATTCTTTACAACATTTCACACATTTTAAGTTGTATTTTGTTAGTATTCCATTCATATTTTTATAGTATAATGTAAATATTGATTAACGTCTCGTATTGATATTGAATGTTTTGGATCTGTGGAAACAAAAAGATGTTGATCGATGTGATGTCCCACATTTGTTGGGGAGGAGAACAAAACACCCTTCCCTTTATAAGGGTGTGGAAACCTTCCCCTAGCATACACGTTTTAAAGCCTTGAGGGGAAGCCTGAAAGGGAAAGCCCAAAGAAGACAATATCGGCTAGCAATGGATCTGGGCCATTACAAATGGTATCAGAGCCAGACACCGGACTATGTGCGAGCGAGGAGGTTGTTCCCCAAAGGGGGTAGACACGAGACGGTGTGCCAGTAAGGACGCTGGGCCCTAAAGGGGGGTGGATTTGGCGGGGTCCCACATCGATTGGAGAAAGGAAAGAGTGCCAGCGAGGACGCTGAGCCCCGAAGGGGGGTGAATTGTGATGTCCCACATTGGTTGGGAAAGAGAACAAAACACCCTTCCTTTTATAAGGGTGTGGAAATCTTCCCCTAGCAGATGCGTTTTAAAGCCTTGAGGGGAAGCCTAAAAAAGACCCTTCCTTTTATAAGGGTGTGGATTTGGGCCGTTACCATCGATATTCAAATTTGTGTTTGTTCGTCCTGTTTTGAGTATCTTTTTATAATTGTTACGTGTGGTTTCTTTTGGATCCATATTCAAGGATTTGATTTGGCAGAAGGATAGGTCTATTTTGGCTTATCAAAACCTTGAGATAACAGAGTCATTTGATTATCTCTCTAACATGTCCAAACACATAAAACAACACGAGCATTGAATTCATTAGTTGTACATATATATTATATCCTATGAATCATTGAGATTTTATAGTTTAATCTGCTAATTGAAAGAAGAACATTATTTACTATGGATACATTTAATGGCTTCTAGTAGGCTCTCTTTTTTCAGTGGCTTGCCTAAATGAACATCCATTCCAGCTTCAATTGTTCTTCGTGCTTCTTCTCCTGATGCATGGGCAGTCAGTGCAATAATTGGAATGTGAGTGTTGTAATCTCTTTCCACCTTCCTTATCTGTCTAGTTGCTTCATATCCATCCATTACTGGCATCTACCATATGCAAATTCTCATAAAAATCAATCTCAAATGAACATAAATTATTGCAGGAAGCTAAAAACTTGATCATTTGCAAATATGTTCTAGTTGGAAGTAGGATAATGAGTGCATTTCCATTTAGTAGCTAAGTTCTTACCTCACAGTCCATTAGTATGTAGTCGTAAGGAAGAATATTTGAAGCTCCGTGTTTTCGCTGATTGCCTAAGCCATTGCAAACGAACTCCAAAGCTGCCTCTCCGTTTTCACATATCTCAACAGTTGCGCCAAGTTTTTCAAGGTTCAATCTAGCTAGTCTTTGTAACACTACATTGTCCTCTGCAACCAAGATTTTTTTCCCACCTAGAGGTTTTTGTATTTCTTGGTGTTGACTTTGCTGCCCACTAACTGGTGAGATTCTAGTCTTTGAGCCTAAAAAAGAATGAATTTGATTCAATGACAAATTCTTTGGGGAGGTCCCCGTGCTTGATTTTGTTTCTTGTTGTACTCTTGTTGCAATTTGGTCTCTAAAATTTGGTGAAATCCTCTCCTTGGCCTTACCACGATATTCGTTTAGGGATGAACTTGGATCTTTTGGAACACTGTCACTCTGATATAATCTACTACTTTCTCTGCCTTGTAATGTGCCTCCAAACTCTGGAAGAAGTCTTATCACTTCATACAAACGAGAACCATGAAAAGGTCTGGATATAACAACATCATTGAACTCCAAAATGTTCGAGTCTAGCCCCTTGTGGTTGACGATGTGTGACATTTGATTCTCCACCAGCCAAACAACCTTACAATAGGCCTCTTGAAGTCCAGTTCTAAAATTAGACACCATATTGCATATTTCTGTGAATGGTCCTGCACCGGCATCGATTACAATCAAGATGAAGGTAATTCCACCTTTGGGACTAGTCTTTTTGAATACTGAAAGCAAGTAATTTGTCTCTTCTTTCATTGCACCCAAAGAAGCATTTGTATTTAGCCCATTGCTGGAGTTACCAGATGCTGATTTGTTTAGGTAATCACTTGATGAACTATTACCTGACCTGCCTCTTGGGCTGTGCCTAGAATGGCTCTGTTTCTCTAATATTTTCTGTAGAGTGAAAAGAAGTTGCTCCCACTGATTCATAGCCATTACTCTTACTCCAAGACTTTCCATGAATTTCTTGCATATCATTCTTCGTTGATCGTTTCGAATTAAGAGAAGGACACGAGATGTTTCGGTTTTTAAACTAGTAGTTTGGATTGGTCTAGGGGAACGGGGACTTGGACTGGGGGCTCGAAATGTCAGTTTTGGGGCAGCCAATGATTGACATGTGTTATTACCAGAATTGATGTTGCCCTCTGAAACATTAAGAAGAACACTGAACCTGAAGCATGTTCCCTTTGCTCCAATCTCTTTGTCTAAAATTTCTATATCCCCTCCCATCAAGCGTACCTTCAATAATAGAAACAAATGTACTTGAAATTTCTTTGATCTACGTAATGAGCTGAGCTTCAACTTAAACATTTAGTAGCAAATTAGCAAGATACACGAGGGAAAGTTACATACCAAAGATTGAACAATGCCAAGTCCCAAGCCAGTTCCTTGTCCCTGAGCTGTTTCCTTTACCTGGACGTAGTTCTCGAAAACCAATTTCCGCTTCTCTTTAGGAATGCCTTTCCCTGTGTCATCTATCTCAAATATAAATTCATAACAATTAGGATTCAAATGAACTCCATTATCTGCGGTTTGCTGTTCTCGTAATGTTGGTGTGTCCTTGCATAATAAGAAGGATAGATGCTTCAATATTTCACCATTGTGATTCGAAGGAATCAACTTATTCTGCATATCAGGTAAATTCTTCACCCACGCTCGAACAGTTACGTGGCCTTCGGAAGTAAATTTAACAGAATTGCTTAGTAAATTGCACAACACTTGTTTAAGCTTTCCTCTATCACCTTTCACTTGTGAAAAGTTGATAATGGAGCCATCATAAGGATCTAACACTATGTCTATTCCTTTCTTCATTCCCACTGGATGATACAAATCTACCACATCCTCAAGAAGTTGACTCAAATTAAATTCTTCTTCCTCAAGCTGTGTTTTTCCTGCTTCAATCTTGCTTGTATCCAAAATAGAGTTCAATATGGCTGAAATAGATTATAACCAAATTTTTATATGTTTGACAATCAAGGAGATGAATGTTCAAGTTTTGAATGTGAATTACCTAGAAGATCCTTTGTACAACCATCCATCTGTTTTAGGTTTATGTTTAAATCTGAACCTGGGGCAGCTTCGTTATGGCATATCTCAATCAAGCCAATAATTCCTGCCAAAGAAGCGCGAATGTCGTGGCTTGCTTGTGTGAAAGCAACACTCTTGTTCATACTTTTTCTCTCTGCTTGTTGAGTTGCTTCCATTTGTTGAATGAGTTTGGCACATAAATGCATCTCTCTGTTTGCTGCTCTAATGACTATGAACACGAAACCAAAAATGGAGATAACTGTAGTACTCATTGTTAGTATAAGAAGAATTAGTCCCATTCTACTACTCTTGTGGACAAGGCTAGCTAACTCTTTCTGTGGCAATACTAATGAATAGACCTGAAATAAAAACATAAGTAACAGACAATTCTTATAATTATGAACTGATTCATATGTTCTTAACTTTTCAGGAAATACGTTCTTGTTGGAAATGATGACTTACCAACTGCACGCCCAATATCTCAAGTGGAGAGCAGTATATCATATAGTTTGTACCGAAGAGATTATAGAAATAATCCTTTGCATCAAAGGCTTCTTTCCTAGGCCGACATGAGACGTTCTCAACGCGAGCAGTTTCATTGTCATTCGGCTTCAAGAACCGAAATGAAGCTGAACCATTAGCAAGGACCATCTTAATGTTCTGAAACCCTTGGACTAGAATTTCTCCTTCAGTGCTGGCCAGGTACAATCTCCCTCCTTGTCGTTCAATGCTAGTGAAGAACAGATCAATGAGTGCTTTGATTGAAAACCCAAATGAGAAAACTCCATTTCTTCCATTTACTCTGACTGTGTTGAGCAACAAAAGTTCATGATCTGAGCTCCATTTTTTCCCTACAGAGGCACTTTCTTCGTTATTCAGGGCGTCTCGGAACCAGCTCGTCTTGGTAGTGACTGTGGGTAAGGTCTCTACCATATCCCCATATAATTCCCCTGTGCTGGAGTTTACTAATTGAGTCCGCCAACTCCATTCCCTTCCTGGAGGAGGAGGAGGAGGATAGAATTTGGCAGTGAAGGTTGAGTTAGAATAGACTGCAAAAGTTTGGTTTTTGTCAGTGTAGTATGAGAAGAATAGACCATCTATCCCAATATAGGAAATTTGAGTCAGGTATGGAATGATTGCAAATCCTTGAAATAACATAGGAGCAATCTGAAAGATCAAAACACATTCAAAACATTAATAGTTTGAAGACGTAATCGACATTACTCGATGTTTCGAGCCCAAATCGAGTCAACCATTTAAGATCAAGGATCCTTTTTCTTATAGTCGAATTTAAACAAGTTGAGAACAAGGAATTAGGTAGATATCTATCTGCTAACCTTAGATTTCAGTTCAAAAGACGAAATCTGACTTCCATTGAGAGATGAGTCGAAAGTTTTAACTAAACTTGTTGTCGACGAATAAATTGGTTGAATCGAAGTCGATATTCTCTCCATCTCGATTGACATTTCTAAGGTATCATTGTAGGTATTCGTGAGGAGATGAGAATGAATACGTTTGATCGTACCGTACCAGCATGGAATCAACAAGCTTGGAAGTACGAGTAACACAAATGCCTGCAATGAAGGTTCAAGTTCGAATATTCATGTCATTTTGGAGAAAAAGAATTCGAATATGGATTTAAATGGAAGAATTATTCCTTACCAATAAAATGGAGAAAGAAATTGGCCTTGAAATTATGAATAAGAAAAGCTTCATGGCTGTTCTCTTCTTCTACTTGTGAATTTTCCAATCATTACCTAATTTCACCACCAAGAAATATACAAATGAAAAATAAAAAAATTAATATTCAAAATAATAATTAAAAAAAAATTAATTAGCCTTTTGAAATTGGCAAAAATGGAAATATGAGAAAATTAAGGAATTTGGGATTTTGGAGAATTTTCATTAATTTCAATTAAATAAAATATTAAGAATAATAAAAGCAGATTATGGATAATAAAATCTAAAATAATTACAATTTATTAAAAAAAATATGAAATTATAGCAAAATGAAAAAATAAATGGAAATAAAGTGAATGGGAAAAGAAAGAATTAATAATAATAATAACAATATGAGTTTATATAATATATTTTAAATTAAAATTAATTAAATCT
Source organism: Cucurbita pepo subsp. pepo (assembly GCF_002806865.2). Lineage (NCBI taxonomy): Eukaryota > Viridiplantae > Streptophyta > Magnoliopsida > Cucurbitales > Cucurbitaceae > Cucurbita > Cucurbita pepo. Next base: position 7,780,113 of record NC_036644.1, on the reverse strand, counting down.
GTTAAATAAATATGATAGATTATGATTTTATTAGTTAAGGAAATAATTCTAAATATTAAAAAAAACATGCGAAAGAATCAAAATATACCCAGAATATGTTTCCTAGGAAAAAACAGGCCATGTTTTTTTTATTTATTAAATAAATAAATAAATAAAAGAGAATCACATTTTTTGAAGGAAAGAAATTAAGGAAAAGTGTGTAATAAATTATTTTAAGGAAAGTAAATAAAATAATTCAAAACATAAATCAAATTAAATAAAGAATTTTAAGGAAATAAAATAAAATAAAAAAAAGGTAATTGTATATATTTTCTGTTAATGGCATATTATTGATAATTATTCTTTTCCTTTTTCCGTACAAAATTATTACATTAATTCAAAAGGTTGAAAAAAAAAATTAATTAAAGTTCTAAAATTTTGAAAATTACAAATTTTCGGAATTTTAAAGTTCATTTAAAATATATATATTTATATATATTTGTTAAAAACATATCATATACAAAATTAAAATTTTGAGACTAATTTATTAGACACGTAGATTAAATAGACATAAAATTTAAAATTGAAGGACTAAGCTTGTATTGTAATGGCGGAAAAATAATTATAAACGTTGTTACGATATTTCATGAATATGTTACCTATTCTCTTAACCCGATTCAATATTCTATTGAAAACATATCAAACAAAACTGATTAAATAAACCCTAAACCCTAAACACGTTTAAAAGTTAAAAGGGATTAAATAATCACAAAATTGAAGGATTAAACTTATATTTTAACGAAAGAAAAATAATTATGAACGTTATTACGAGATTCCACGAACATGTTACTTATCCTCTTAGCCCAACTCGATATTCCACGAGTATGTTACCTATCCTCTTAGTCTAACTCGATATTTCACGAGCATGTTACCTATCCTCTTCCACGAACATGTTACCTATCCTCTTAGCCCAACTTGATATTCCACGAGTATGTTACCTATCCTCTTAACCCAACTTGATATTCCATGAGCATGTTACCTAGCCTCTTAACCCAACTCGATATTCCACGAGCATGTTACCTATTCTCTTAGCCCAACTCGATATTCCACGAGTATCTTACCTATCCTCTTAGCCCAACTCAATATTCCACGAGCATGTTACCTATCCTCTTACCCCAACTCAATATTCCATGAGTATGTTACCTATCCTCTTAACCCAACTTGATATTCCACGAGCATGTTACCTATCCTTTTAACCCAACTCGATATTCCACGAACGTGTTACAAAACTAGTAATTTTTGTAAGGGAGAGGGAGAGAGAGACCTTTGAAATTGCTGGTGCTTTGTTAGGCTTTGTTTGTGCTTGTTCTCCGTTGAAGTCTAAAACGCTCTTGTTCTTCTGTAAAAATTTCAAGCTTTTTCTCTCCTTATGAACAAATATTTATATATGGAATTGAGCCAAGAAGGAAAAAGTAGATAGAGATTTAAATGTTTTTAAATATATATGGTAAAATATTCCTAATAATTAGACAAAATCTACGTATTAGAAATTTTCGTCTCAGATATTACTAAACAATGACTTAAGAATAACCGAACAGTTTAAAACATTAGTATTGTGTCACAGTCATACTTTTTCAACTACGTGGGACCTTCGCATGGCTCAATGGGCACCTCCTAAGGGTTGCCGCTTTCTCGGCTCGACATGAGGGTCACAACTTACTCTCTTCGTAGTATGGTTGTGACACTAGGTTGAATACTTCTTTTTGAACCTTCCATGAAAATTGAAATCCGACCATCAATTTGGAACAAAATTAAGCAAAATTGTTTAGGAAAATCCAACCATTCAAATCATAGAAAAAATTAAAAAAAAATTAAAAAGGAAACGAAAAGTTTGAAAAAGAATTAAGAATTTAAAATTGGTATCGAAGTGTTATAAACCTTCTCGGTTTGCTCTATGTTTATTGTAAATAACTTCGTTTCATCTTTTAAAAGCTTGATTTGTGACGGGTTCTTCGAATAATTAATTTCGTACTTTAAAAAGTTTCTAATAAATGAATTTAACCTTAAGAAGTTTCTTATCGGTTCCAAAGCTTTTTCTTTCTTTTGTGTCTCTATGTTAATGTCCCGACCTCTTATCCCTAAAAGTAACGCACAGCTAATGCGTCACATAAGTGTTTAACGAATTAGTGACGAAGATCCCCAGGATACGAAACTAAGAGTTTTAAAGTAAATATAAAAATTTTGTATCGGATAAGATTATATATTCGACTAATAGATCGAGAAAAATTACCCGAGTAGTCTCTTCGGTTTCTTATGGCCGTTACTCATCCACAAAACCTGCTGCATCAGAAAAAATTCTCTAAGCAAAACAGAATTAATATCAAACTGATGTGAAATAAACCAAGCTGAAATTCTAATAAATTTACAGTCTGCTGTTAAAATACAGTACTCAATGGATAGACTAATCAACCAGAGCATAGCCCGACCGACGTCGACATAGGTATATACCGTCGATTGGCAGGTCAAAGGTTCGAGTTTTCCCGCTCATGGACGGACTGAAAAATAGTGTTCATCGTGTATCAGTCGGTTGCTATGATCGGCATTGACAATGTTCCTAGGTGTTCTTCTCTTGACTCTCTTCCTCATCATCTCAGCCCATCGTGCAATCACATTAGATGCTTCAAATTTACCAGAGAATTTCAGTTTTTGAGCTAATTCTTCAAGAATGTCAGGTCTTCCAGCTCTAGAGAAATCAGCAGCAAATTTGTTGTAATCAAGCTGAGGAGCCTTCATTCCTTTCTCGATCATTTCCTCGAGATACTTACCTGCTTCGCTGCATCGTCCATGACTTATGAGCCCTCCGATGAACACGGTGTACGAGTTATCGTCCGGGCAGCACCCCTTTTGCTTCATTTCATCCCAAACAAAAACACCCATTTCGTAGTTCCTTGTTTGAAAGTAGGACTTCATCATCATGTTGTACGTGTGGATCGTTGGTTTAATACCGCTTTCAATCATCTTGTTGTATATCCGACCAGCATCGTCAGGCATTCGCCTGTTCGTCATCAACTTGATCAGAGAATTATAGGTCTTCCCATCAGGTGGGCAACCATTTGTTTTCATCTCTTTTAGTATCCCATAAATCATGTCCATTCTTCTTTGATTCCCAAACCCTGTGATCAAACATGTATAGATTCCAGTGTCGGGTCGACATCCCGCCCCCTGCATTTCTTCGAAATACTCAACCGCTTCTTTCATCTTGTTTTGTTTACAGAAATCTCGAACCAAGATCGTGTAGCTTTTAACGTCAGGGGACGGGCCTTTCGCTTTCATAACCTCAAACAACTTGATAGCATCTGACCTCTTCTTACACCTCAACAAACCTTCAAGCATGGTATTATGAGCAACAATATCAGGCTTACAACCTTCATCAATCATCAGATTCCATATCTTCCCAGCCTCCATTAGATTCCTAACCCGACACCAACCGTTCAACAAAACCGTGTACGTTTGCAAATTCGGCGTAAACCGACCACACAACTTCTCGAAAACGGCTTGAGCTTCTTTACCAAGCTTTGCCCTGCCTAGACTATCAAGCAAGCAGTTTATAGTTTCTACACCAACTTTATATTTATACTTCTTCATCAATTCAAAGATCCCAATAGCTTTCCTTCTCTCTTTTGCAGCTGCAAAGGATTTGAAACAAATGGTGAAAGTTTCCATTGTCAAAAGCTCTTTTTCAGCCATTTCTTCAAGCAATGAAACCATGGTTTCAAACTGCCTCGTCTTCCCCAAAATTGTCATCATCATATTGTAAGTTTTGGAATCATGGGAAAATCCTGGTTTATGAGCAGCCCAACAGAAGAATCTAAATGCAGGTTTACGAGCTTGTTTGAATCTTTCCAAGACATTCAAAACCAGATCGTGAGACAATATGATACCACACTCATCAAGAACAGCCTCCATATTTCTATCTAAAGCAAACAATTCGTCGAGCACCTTGCATACACGATCAACTTCGATCGAATTAGCCCTAGATTCACTCTCACGATCATCATCCTCACTAATCTCACATTCAATTTCAGAATCCGAGTACGAATTTCGATCGCAAAAGCCTCTAACTAGTAAATCAAAACAGGGGAAAGGGGGATTTCTGAAATTAATCGTTCGGGAACTTAAAGCAATCAACATTGTTTCTTGAGGAACAAAGAATGAAGAGGCGTGTGGCAATATAAATGGAATTTGACAAAGAGAAGAATGAAAACTACCATGAGAACGAGAATCAAACATACGAGACAAGGGCAGAGAGCTACAACGGGGAACGCGCATTTTCCCTCTGAAACTTCGTCCTTCTCGTCCCAAGGATCGTCGAATCTGACAGGCGGCATTGGAATTGGTAGCTGGGAATGCTGAGAAATTTGAAAATCTGCGGAAAGTTAGAGAGAGAGACATTGAACTGCCATGAATTTGACGGCGGCGGAGTTGATGGAGAGTAGTGAAAGAGACGGAAGATTGAGTGAAGTGGTTGAATGTTGAGTCGGCGGAGAGTACAGCGGTGGAAAACCAGTCCGGCGGCGATGATGGGCTTTAGCTTCACTTTAAACGTAAAAATATTTGACAAAATTTTATAAAAAAAAAACATCAATAAAAAATACCTTTGATTTTTAAAAATTTAATATTATCCTTGAATTTTTTTTTTTAAATTAAAATATATTTAAAAAAACATCAACTTTAAATTTTTTATTAATATCTAAACCCACTGTTAGCCCAGTGGTCCACGGCAGGCAGATATTCTTCTTTTAACTGATGTGAGATCTCATAATTCACTTTTTTGGGAGTTAGCGCCCTCGTTGGCACACTACCCAGTGTCTAGCTCTGATATCATTTGCAATAGTCCAAGCCCATCATTAACAGATCTAGTCCGTTTTGGAGTTAGCGCCCTCGTTGGCACACTACCCAGTGTCTAGCTCTGATATCATTTGCAATAGTCGAAGCCCATCATTAACAGATCTAGTCCGTTTTGGCTCATTACGTATCGTCGTCAATTCTATAATTTTTAAAACGCATATACTAAGAGAAGTTTCCGATATCTTACAAGGAATGTTTCATCCCAATGTGGGTTCTCACAACAACCCTTGTCCAAGTCCCTCTCCAACCGATGTGAGATCTCACAATCCACTCCCTTTAGGAGCCAACATCCTCGTTGGCACACTACCCAATGTCTAGTTTTGATACCATTTGCAAAAGTCCAAACCCACGGCTAATAGATATTGTCCGCTTTGACTCGTTACGTATCGTTGTTAGCCTCACAATTTTTAAAACGCATCTAGTGGAGAGAGATTTTCACGCTCTTATAAAGAATGTTTCGTTCCTCCTAATCTGAGATCTCACAATAACCCTTGTTCAAGTTAAACAGTTACAATACGACTACAAGAGTGACATATATTTGATGTGTAGTTTGATGAAATTGAAACGTCGGTAAATTTTGACACGACTCAATCCGACCCAACAGGTAAAAATGGATTATGATACTAAATGTACTCATACAATATATACTTTCAACTAAACAACACGGCCTCCTGTTCCTCCATTGTCATAAAAATTTGAACCTTTGATGCATTCCCCGACCCCGGTCCCGACACTGTCCATGAGCGCGAATCGCATTTCTTCGGGCGGATTCCAATGCCGTTTTCGCTGGTTAATGAACCAGTTATTGATCTGCTTCTGATCCAAACCAGTAATACCAGAAAGTTTTGATTTTTCCTCTTCCTGTCAAACCAACGAAAAAGGTAAATACTTGGTAAATTTTTATGCTTTGTGCAATATTTTTTACTGAGAAAGGATTAAAATTACTGTGGGATATGGCCATTTGTAATGAGTGTTCCACCAATCAAATAAAGCCATTCTTGCATCCTTTGGAAGCTTCTCTTTCTTCCTTTTTTTAAGGAAATCCTTCTTCAAACTGCTTAGATAGCCACTGTATTTCTTCAGCAGCATTTCTTTGAGGTCTTGGTTCGTTTGCCTCGTGCCGAATGGCTCGTGATTTCCCGGCATCTCGACTTCCCGGTAGCTGCCCGGTTCGTCCTCCGGCGTCTCGGCTACTTCGTCTATGAACATATGAAACAAAAGAGGAGTAATTGCCACATTCATAACATTCATAGTCCACTTTTTTGCATCAAATGTTCATAAATACTCGAAAAAGATACCGACATTCGTTCGATTTGTATCATCGATGTTCGTTAACTAGTTCATTACATCTCCATGGTTGTAGGAACTGAATGAATGTTATAGATGAAGAGGAGAAGAAAGTACCGTTCGTGGCGGGACGAGAATCCGACGTTGCTGTAAATGATCCTTTACATAGGTTGCTTAGCTCCAATTCAATGTTGGTCAAGAACATTGTTGCTTCATTAAATGGCTTGGTTAGCTCATTCTTGTATTGATGAAGAACTTCACAGTATGACTCCTTTAAGGGGAAAAAAGCTTCAATTTTTAGCTATCTTTTGGAACATTTAGGTTCATAAGTACTAGAGACTAATGAATTCATGTATTCCCTTAAGAGGGTATCACAAAGAACTCAAATTTCAAACAAACAATGGAAAGCGAGAAAGAAAACGAACAAAAACAACGGAAAGTTCACTAAGTTTCTATTGTCTTGTGAGATCATACATTGGTTGGAGAGGGGAACGAAACATTCCTTATAAGGGTGTGTAAACTTCTCTCTAGTAGACGCGTTTTAAAACATTGAGGGAAAGTCCAGGCGAGAAAGCCTAAACAGGACAATAACTGCTAACGGTGGGCTTGGGCTGTTACAAATGGTATCAGAACCAGACACAGGGCGGTATGCTAGCAGGGATGTTGGGTCCCCAAGGAGGGTGTATTGTGAGATCTCACATTGGTTGGAGAGGAGAACGAAGCATTCCTTATAAGGGTGTGGAAACTTCTCCCTAGTAGACACGTTTTAAAACTTTGCGGGAAAGCCTAAAGAGGACAATATCTACTAGCAGTGGCTTGGAGTGTTACAAATGGTATCAGAACCAGACACAGGGCGGTGTGCCAATAGGGACACTGGCCCCTAAAGGGATAAATTGTGAGGTCCCACGTTGATTGGAGAGGAGAACGAAACATTACTTATAAGGGTGTGGAAGCCTCTCCCTAGTAGACACGTTTTAAAACCTTAAGGGAAAGCCTAAAGAGAACAATATCTACTAGCGGTGGGCTTGGGCTCTTACAAATGGTATCAGAGCCAGACACAAGGCGGTGTGCCAGTTGGGACGCTAGGCCCCGTAGGAGTGGATTGTAAGGTTCCACGTCGGTTAGAGAGGAGAACGAAGCATTCCTTATAAAAGTGTGGAAATTTCTCCCTATTAGACACGTTTTAAAACCATGAGGCTGACGGTGACAATATCTACTAGTGGTGGGCTTAGTCTGTTACAAACTCTTACGGATAACAATCTATCAGATTACCATTGAGATTCTCCAAACTCAAACAAGTTCAGTTTTCATCCACCCCTTGAGAAGGAAAGAAACTCATATGAACATGAAATCTGACAGACAAGATCATTAACATAGACAGCTGAGCATAAAATGATTTGAATCCATGAGGATTTGCCACCATTATTAAGCTGTTCTTATGTAGCTACGTCGAGCCCTCGACGAGTCGCTGTCATTAGTCTTTGAATTTAAGTTCTTCCAACAATTATCTAAGTTTAGGGACTAAAACGAAACATAATTCGTAACGTATGGACCTAAACTACATGATATTATGATTTCCAACCATAAAATGACATTAGGAAAGTTTAAGAAAACAAAAGTACCATGAAGTTGTCGAGTTGAGGATCAGCTCCCAGCTCAATACATGACCTAGGAGGGTGATTTTCACGACCAATTTCTTCAAGAAGACAAGCCACTTGTGGTGGAGCTCCAACCTTAATTCAAGCAAAAAACATCACAATTCAACAACAAGACATCCTCAAACACTGCTAAAGGCATCTAAAAACATGAGGAGTAGAAAAAATTACAAACTTTTTGGCATTCAATGTAAGCAGAAACCAGTTTGCAATAAAGGGGATGGTTGACAATTTGAGTTTTGATGATTTCAGACATGTTCAAGCCAGTAGTGGTCTCAGCTTCCAGCTGAATCATTTCATTGTTCATCATTTGAGCTCCATGAACTCCACCACAGCTAGTGCTTGCAATGGCCTCACTAGCTACGACTCCATTAGTGTATGAGGATATAACAGAGCTGTTGAGCCTGTAAAACTCTTCCATTTCTTCAAAAGCTTGGAAGATGAACTTTCTTTCTCCTTGGAAGCTGCAAGGTGAGAGGAAAGTTTAGATTATAAAAAAGAAAAGAGGCTGTTTTACAATGATGATGATACTAAGAGATGTTATCAGCAGGCTAAATTCATGGGGGGTTTCTATTTCTGCCATGGTACTGATTCTGAACTAAACAAGGAGTGATTGTAGGGTCTTTTTATCGAATATTTACGTGAGATCACACGTCAGTTAGGGAGGAGAATGAAAAGTTCTTTAAAAGAGTGTGGAAACCTCTCCCTAGCAGACGCGTTTTAAAAACTTTGAGGGGAAGCTCGAAGAGGATAATATGTGTTAGTGGTAGATTTGGACCGTTACAAATGGTATTAGAGCCAGATACTGGGTGATGCACTAGCAAGGAGGTTGAGCTCTGAAGGGGTGGACACGAGGCAGTGTGTTAGGAAAGATGCTGAGCCTTGAAGGGGGAGTGCATTGGGGGATCCCCACATCGATTTGAGAAGGGAACGAGTCCCAGCAAGAACGTTGGGCCTTGAAAGGGAGAGAATTGTGAGATCCCACATTGGTTGGGGAGGAGAACGAAACATTCTATTTAAGGGTGTGGAAATCTCTCTCTAGAAGATACGTTTTAAAAACTTTGCTAGGAAGCCCAAAGAGGATAATATCTGCTAGTAGTGGATTTAAGCTATTACAAATGATATCAGAGGCAGACACTAGTCGATGTGCCAGCGAAGAGGCTGAGCCCTGAAAGAGGGTGGACACGAAGCAGTGTGCCAGCAAGGACGCTGAGCCCTGAAGGGGGGTGGATTGGAGGATTCCACATCGATTTGAGAAGGGAATGAGTCTCAGCAAGAACGTTGGGTCTCGAAGGGGTGAGAATTGTGAGATCCCACATCGGTTTGGGAGGAGAATGAAACATTCTTTATAAGGGTGTGAAAACCTCTCTCTAGTAGACGGGTTTTAAAAACCTTGAGGGGAAGTCCGAAGGAAAACCCAAAGAAGACAATATCTACTAGCGGTGGGTTTGGGCCGTTACAAATGGTATCAGAGCCAGACACCGGGTGATGTGCTATTGAGGAGGCTGAACCCCGAAGAAAAGGTGGACACGAGGCGATGTGCCAACAAGGACGCTGGCCCCGAAGAGGAGTGGATTGGGGGATCTCACATCGGTTAGGAGGAGAACGAAACATTCTGTATAAGGAGTATGAAAACCTCTCCCTAGCATACGCGTTTTAAAAACTCTGAAAGGAAGCTCGAAACGGAAAGTTCAAAGAGGACAACATGTGCGAGTGGTAGGCTTGACCCATTATACTTTAACGTACTCTTTTGCTTGTGCTACAAGTTAGTTAACTTTACCAATGACATGTAAACTTTTCTTTGTTATATCTTACCTCAAAATGGAAGTTGTAGACAAAATTCTATAATTTATTCCAAGGTGTTGAAAGAGAATAGTTTTGATATAAGAAGGAAAAGAGAGTTGAAAGAACAGTTGACAGAGGGATTTGACAAGGCTAAGGATGTAGCCTGTATTGGTAGAGGTCATATAGCTTTGTCTCTCCTTGTCTGAAGTGACATTCCTCCAGCTTTCATGGCCTGATTGGCTGACTCACTGCCTACTATCTTTCATTTCTTTCTACTTTAATTTACTGTACATTTCTCTCTCTCTTTTCAAGACAAGAATGGAGAAGTGTTACCACTTGATCACAGCTTGCTGATTTTGTCTGTCTGTTGTTTGGTTTGGCTTGTCTGTGAGCTGAGAGCTCACTGGATGCTGTTTGAAGAGCATTTTTTAGTTCTTGTTGCATGATGAAGGATATGTTCTTAGCTTAAAATCGTGGAGGTTATGTGTGAGATCTCATATCGGTTGGAGAGGGGAATGTTGTAAAGGTGTGGAAATATCTTACTAGTAGATGTGTTTTGAAACTGTGAGGCTGATAGTGAAACGTAACGGACCATAGCGGACAATATCTACTAGTGGTGAGCTTGGACTGTTATAAATGGTATCAGAGAGAGGCACTGGGTGGTGTGCTAGTGAGGACGTTGGACCTCCAAAAGGGTGGATTGTGAGATATCACGTCGGTTAGAGAGGAGAACAAAACATTTCTTATAAGGGTGTGGAAACATCTCCTTAGTAGACGCGTTTTGAAACCATGAGGTTGATGGCGAAATGTGAGGGGCCTAAGTGGACAATATCTATTAGTAGTGAGTTTGGACTGTTACAAATGGTATGAGAGCTAGACACCAGGCGGTGTGTCAGTGAAGACGTTGGGCCCCCAAGAGGAGTTTATTGTGAGATCCCATATCGGTTGGAGAGGAGAATGAAACATTTATTATAAGTGTGTGGAAACATCTCACTAGTAGACGTGTTTTGAAACCGTAAGGCTGATGGTGAAACGTAATGGGCTAAGACGGACAATATCTACTAACAGTGAGGTTGAAGTGTTACAAATGGTATCAGAGCCAGGCACTGGACGGTGTACAAACGAGGATGTTAAGTCCCAAGGGGGGTGGATTGTGAGATCCCACATCGGTTGGAGAGGAGAACGAAACACTCTTTATAGGAGTGTGAAAACATCTCCCTAGTAGACGCGTTTTGAAACCATGAGTCCAACGGTGAAACGTAACAGGTTAAAACGGACAATATCTGCTAGCGGTGAGTTTGAGCTGTTACAAATGGTACCAAAGCTAGGCACCGAGCGGTGTTTCAACAAGGACGCTAGGGCTTTAATGGGGTAGATTGTGAGATCCCACGTCGGTTGGAGAGGAAAACGAAACATTGCTTATAAAGGTGTGGGAATCTCTACTTACCAAACGTGTTTTAAAACCATGAGGCTGATGGCGATACGTAACGGGTCAAAGCGAACAATATCTACTAGAAGTAAAGATGGGCTGTTACAAACGGTATCAAAGCTAGGCACCGAGCAGTGTGTCAGTGAGGACGCTGCGCCCTTGAGGGATGGATTGTAAGATTCCAACAAATCATTCCTTATAAAGATATGGAAACTTCTACCTACTAGACGCGTTTTAAAACGGTGAGGTTGACGGCGATATGTAACAGGCCAAAGCAGACAATATCTACTAGTAGTGAGCTTAGGCAGTTACAAATGGTATTAGAGTTAGGCACCGAGCGGTGTTTCAACGAGAACGATAGGCCCCCAAGAGGGTGGATTGTTAGATCCCACATCGGTTGGAGATGAGAACAAATCATTCCTTATAAAGGTGCGAAAACTTCTACCTACCAGACGTGTTTTAAAATCGTGAGACTGACAACGATATGTAACGGGCCAAAGTAGATCTAAGCACTCACAACCATCAAAATTTTACTTGTCTATGTTGGAGATGCGAATGTGGTTTCATATCAGTCAGAAGTGGACAAGTTTTGTGTTGACAAGATGTAGACAGCAACATCTTGGTTCATGTTCAACTTTCTTTAGTAGAATTAAAATACCAAAACTAATAGTTTCGGTCCTCGAGACCAGGACTCCTTACAACTCGCACTAAGTTGGTCTAGTAATTAGGAGTCGGCTTGAGATTATTGAAAAGGCATCCTAAACACCCCTCTCCCCTAGCTTCTACCTGCTCGTGCTCGTAGCTCGATCGAAGGTCGACGAGTGTGGTCTAACGAAAATACAGTCTTCTTACCACTTGTACCAGGTTGGCCTAGTAATTAGGGGACGACTTGAGAATGTTCTGCTAGCTACCACTAAGATATAGAAGTTTCCTTCTCGTTTTTCGATATTGGTGTCTCTTCTTTAGGGAAACAATTTCATATCAGTTCGATCCATTGAAAGATGAAAGATTTGTAGTATATAACACAGTTTTTCATTCTTCCCAACAAAATTCCGAACGAGAAATAGGGAAGCAAGTCAATAATCGTTCGTTTGGTGGAAAACTGACAAATCGATACTCGTTCTTCGTTGTTTGATGAAGTTAGTAAGTAACAACGATCAAAAGGAATGAATTGTTTTTAATCTCTCACTCTCGTTCTCGTTCCCTTTGAGTAAACACGACCATTAGTTTTAGTATATTATCACGTATGTGTAGTGTCACAATCGCACTCTTGTAGTAGCAAGATAACGATTGTGCGACACTTGTTCTAACCCAATGTACAAGTCGGTTGTTAGAAATTCGAACTTTGCGAACAACGTCGGCATATACACGAGTCTTGAGTCACATTTGAGAGAAATGTTTTGGAAGACGTGAGCGAGGAAATACATTGAAAACAATCGGAAAGAAAACACTGTTACAAGCTAAAAGCGATTAGGCAACAACAACGGCTTTGATAGCATATAACCCAAGTAGGAAATGACGACTAGTCATATCCCCTAGAGTACATTTCGGGTCATTTTAGCCCTGACGAGTGTAGATATGATTTTACTGAACAGTCACACACTCCCGTATTAGCACAATATTAAGTAGTAAAGGCCTGTCTAAGATGAAAGCAAGTAAAAAGGGTTTAGAACGGGCATGCAGCCATAGACAACACGTCATGGACAAGCATGACCAGAACGAACATCCAATATGCAACCATAAACAACACATCTTGAACAAGTATGACCATTACATGTAACTTACATATCTAGGTTCATCTGGCCTTGAAAAATATATTGATGATCGGTCATGTATAAAATTTTTAAGATTCATCCGCTAGCACCCATTGTTGTTTCTATATCTAAACGAACTTTAGATCAAACCCTTAATGATTAAAAGTTCCAATTTCTAAAAGGGTTCAAACATTTGAAGTGACTATTGTTAGACGAACATGACTCTCCACAATGGTATAATATTGTCCACTTTGAGCATAAGCTCTCATGGCTTTGCTTTGGGTTTCCCCAAAAGGTCTCGCACCAATGAAGTTAGTATTCCTCACTTATAAACTCATGATCATTCCCTAAATTAGTGTGGGACTTCCATCATCCAACACCTCCCCTCGGACAAAGTGCGCCTCCCCTTAATCGAGACTCGACTCCTTTGGAGTCTTAGTCATTTTTTACTGCCTTCAAGGAGGGGCTTGGCTCCTTTTCGAGCATAAGCTCTCATGGCTTTGCTTTGGGCTTCCCCAAAAGACCTCGCACCAATGAAGTTAGTATTCCTCACTTATAAACTCATGATCATTCCCTAAATTAGTGTGGGACTTCCATCATCCAACACCTCCCCTCGGACAAAGTGCGCCTCCCCTTAATCGAGACTCGACTCCTTTGGAGTCTTAGTCATTTTTTACTGCCTTCAAGGAGGGGCTTGGCTCCTTTTCGAGCATAAGCTCTCATGGCTTTGCTTTGGGCTTCCCCAAAAGACCTCATACCAATGAAGTTAGTATTCCTCACTTATAAACCCATGATCATTCCCTAAATTAGTCGATGTGGGACTTCCACCATCCAACAACTACTTGTTTGTAATGGTTCGATAAGAATCTTGATAGAACATGATGGTGTGTTGAAGAGACAACCCCACCACAAGTTCATTATCGACTCGACACCGAGATCGAGAATCAGAGAGAGCACAAATTCGAACGACATTACATAACAAGAAGCCAAAGCTAGAAAGTTGATAGACATGACAAGAACAAGCCACAAAGAGGGGCTGAGTATCATTCAACAGAATGAGTACTAAAACTAAGCTCTCTATCTATGATTGTTACTAGACACTGCTCCCTTGGGTGATGATCCTTTCAAGCTTCATGAACAGTGAGTGGCACAGTTCAGGTAAGCCTAGCTACTGAATGTATGAAAGGTTAGTTAAGCTAATGCTACGAACGATTTAACAGTGATTATCTACGGATCCTAACGACCGATGTCTTTGTGCGAATCGACAATAGTTTATGTACTTCCGGTTAACACCCAGCTGCCTTGAGAAAGTTGTCGAACGGGCTAGCGGGAGGAAGCCTCATGCCTAACCATCGGTCTACTGGCAATCCACCTCCATGAAGATGTCGTTCGTCTGACAGTATCTGCACGGAAGAAGTGATTCGATCAGTTTAGCATAACGAAGGGATTCGGATGGTCGAGAGAGACGACATGATGCGTGGTTCGAAAAATGACTTGATGAGGCAGACCTTTTCAACAGCAGAGTGGCTACTCATAGGAAATGGAGGACAATATCCATCAGCTGGTCTGGTATGGTGGTTGTCATGTGCCAACCAATTGGAGAGTTTCTTCCTTGTGCCGGTGCCGAGAGCTTCACATTGGCTTGCCATGGCGTTGTATGGCAGAGGCGACGTAGAAACCGATGTTCCAGCTACCTGACTGGCTACCTCCAGTGCCTGAAAATGAAACATTCATGAGTTCGGGGAAGAGCTCAGAAAGCTTCGGATTATTTCTCATAAACAAGTCGAAACTAAGCCTCCAACATAGACATAAGGAAGGTATACAATACCGATTCGAGAAGCTGACTAATGCCCATTATGTGAGATACCGAAGGCGATGGAGGTACTCGAGGAATGAACCGAGCAATATCCGCAACAGAGGCTTCACTCGTCACTTCATCCTCAACCAGTAAATTAGAAAGATCCTGCAGACCAAGAACATATGATTTCGCATTTCGAGGACGAGCGTAAAAGCTTAAAAGAAGAATCATCATACCCCATCGAACGATAAGGATTCCTTCGAGTGAGCAACCGATTTATTTTTGCGAAAATCGAGCATTGATTGTGGGCCATACATGTAAGGATCATCGGGTGTAAATGCCTCTAATAACAGCTTAGCTAGCTCATTTTTATCCAGCTAAACCAACATAAACGAACATTTAGAGCGACAGAACGCGAATTTAAACGAAAACGTAGATACATTTCAACTAGAAAAATGTTACCTCAGTAATTCCCGACAAGTTTTGTGCTAAAATATCGATAATGACATTGTCTGCTTCGTATACTTTGTTGCGCAGGTCAGAGAGATAGGACCGAGCTAGCTCATTATCAGTAACGGATCCATATTCCCTCAGATCGACCTCAGGCTTTAAACAAACGTGAAGATCTTCACTAATTACCAGATATGGATCAACCTAAACATGAAAATATGCTAAGTCTTAATTAAGATATCATTTGTAGAAGCTATGTTCGATATAAGACAGGATGAACTCACATCATAAGCCACTAATGACTTCAGCAGATGATTCAAATGAGGTATGTGATAGAGCTTAGCAGCAAACAGCAGCATGCCTATAGACAAAATAAACACCGACCTCTGTGACGACGGGCGTAACGTACCTGTCAAAACAATAAGAGAATTATCGATAACGCATTTTTATCGCTCGTCAAGTCATCATCGCAAAAACGAATATAGAATTTTCTGATCACCATGGTAAGGCTCCAGAGATACATTTCTCAGAGACAGTGGAAGCTGGAAGAATCGGATCATAAGATTGTCCTGCTGGCTCTGCAGGCGTACATGTCGAGTAATTTCACGGTTAAGTACAGTCGTAAAGAACGGTTTAGGAATCAAAAAGGAAAGCTGGAAGATCCCAGAACGTTATTCAGATATCGAAAACATCATTTGAATGGTGATCCTATGATCTTTCGTTCATCTTTCGAAAATTTAAAGTCATCTAATCGTGTCTAGATTTCACCTTCAGGCGTGCCGAGATTAGTGTCAAGACAAAAGAATTAGCAATGGCTTCAATATTTGAGGGAGAATTATCTGGAAGATTGGCTTGTATCCAGAACGCAGACAACAATTGTGATAATTGATCTTCACTAAACTTCATGATCCGTGGTTCCTGAAATACAAAACCAAATATTTAGTTCAATAAATCACTCGGTTATGGCACGAGTTACTAATTTCTTATGTTTACGAGTCGCCTTACTGCTTCGGTGGAACTTGAAGATCCAGCTTTCCTGTCAATGATTGATTGAATTTTGTGAAACGTAGCGAAATTTCGATGGTTCCGTCTCTGCTTCCAGTCTTCTTCTAAAGAGCCATTTTCTTTTAGATTTGTTTGAATATTATGTCCAGTTTTTTCTTCTCTCGAGCCATCCTTTTCTCGTCGAAGTTTATCGAGTAGAGCAGTAATGGAAGCAGAAGTCGACGCAGACGCTGCATTGGAATGCCATGCCGTTGGCTTGTAAGGAGTACCAGATTGAACCGAGGAAGTTTCTTGTAGGTGGCAATTAGAACTGGGAACGACAAGAACGGAGAATATTTGATGAGCTCCGATGCGTGTTTCGGTATCAGGATGCAACATTGCCTTCAGGATTTGGACAAGAAGAGCTTCTGGAAATACCTATAGATACACAAGTACTATAACTAGTGAGAGCTGCACTGAGTGAGAATTTGATATCAACATATAAAACAGAAAGGGCAACAAAATGTGCAAGAACAACGTCTTAGAACGCGAGCAAATAGCCACCGATGACACCCCGACGTCGGTTGAACGAAAACTAGCCGGGAGAAAAACCATTATTTGGTGCTAGCTGCCGATCGTAAGCGTCGAAATCGTCGAGTTTCAACGTTCCTCACAAAATTGTCGAAAAATCATCGACTGCAACTCAGTTTTTTTTCAGACGGCCCAACCAGGATTTCCAAAGGGTTTCGGTTTTAATCCGAGTTAATTATATGAGAATGTTCCTAAAGTTCGAAGCAGTAGAAACATTCCTACCTGTTGGGAGTCTGAAGAAACTGATACCAAGGAGATCATGTTAGCAAGAATCATCAAGGACCCAATGGTGGCTCTAGCAACAGCTCCAGAAGTCAAATTCTCGAGCGATATAGCCATCAGATCGTACAAAGGACGTGCATCACCGATCTACAAAAACCATATTAAGTTCATCAACCATCGACGTTAAATATGGAACAATGCTATAAATGTTTCAACCATACCCCTCTGCCAATTTCATGTAAGCAATCTTCAATAGACTTTTGAAGTGAAATATTCAAATCCAGTTCTTGCTGCCCAGCTGATTCAACTGTGACTTGAAGACTCTTCCTAAGATGCCTGCACAAGTCGGAGACAGATCCGATTTCTGCCAGCACGGTTCCCGACCTAATTTGTCTAGCTAAATTTGAAGCAACTTGAATGATACACGTTTTCAGCTGAGGATCATGTGAAACGTTTTTGTGGTCGAGATGGCGTATTACCGAAGCCAAAATTGACTGCTGGTTACCTGAAGAACAAAATATAGGTAAATATCACCCCAATAATTATTCCTGTGTTTCATTATAACACGAGTAACGATGTAACGGCCCAAGCCCACCGCTAGCAGATATTGTCCTCTTTGGGCTTTCCCTTTCGGGCTTCCCCTCGAGGTTTTTAAAACGCATCTACTAGGGAGAGGTTTCCACACCCTTATAAAGAGTGTTTCGTTCTCCTCCCCAACCGATGTGGGATATCACAATCCCCCCTTCAGGGCCCAACGTCCTCATTGGCACTCGTTCATTTCTCCAATCGATGTGGGACCCCACCAAATGCACCCCCTTCAGGCTCATCGTCCTTGTTGGCACACCGCCGCATGTCTACTCCCCTTCGGGGAACAGCCTCCTTGCTGGCACATTGCCCGATGTTTGGCTCTGATACCATTTGTAACAACCCAAGCCCACCGCTAGCAGATATTGTCCTCTTTGGGCTTTCCCTTTCAGGCTTCCCCTCAAGGTTTTTAAAACGCGTCTGCTAGGGAGAGGTTTCCACACCCTTATAAAGGGTGTTTCATTCTCCTCCCCAACTGATGTGGGATATCACAAACGATCCAAGTCTAATACAAAAGGGAGTGATAAACACCTGAACTCTCCATGAAGTATAACATATCGGACAAAACCATCAAAGCAAGGCCCTGCTGTGGAACCCAGTGCCTTCCCGAATCGAAGTAGATAAACATTGGATCCAATACTCGACGCATTGTTGTACTCTCCTTGGCCAAATCAAGCATTCGTTGCACGCAAATCTGAGACCATACTCTTGGAGACTCGCTCTCTTCCCTGAAGAAAAGAAAAACAATTATAAGCTACAATCTCATATGACTGAGACTTTAGAGCATATGATCCGATGAAAATACCGAGTGAGTAGAGCCGGATCCTTCTTATTCGGTCTTGGTCTGATGATTCCGTAGGAGCCATTAGCATCACCACCAACTGTACCACATCTCCCTTCAGATCTAGCAACTTCATTAAGCCAATTATGATGTGGCTCTGTGCTATCATCGGAGTTACCATCACGAGCAGGATCATAGTTCTCAAGAGTCACACGAACAAGCTGACATTTTGACAGCATTTATGTTACGAAAATAAAATAAAATGTTTAAGCATGTAGGATTTCTGATAATATGATGGCCATTTCAACTATTCTAGATGCATTAGTATAATTCCAGGCATTTTGCACAGATTAATGGTATTGATGATGTTAGAATAAGATGAAGACTTCCTAACAGAAAGCACAATTTGTTATTATTAGTAATGGATGGTTAGCTAGCAGACTTGCTATAACATGTCCCTTCTCGATCATGTAACGGCTCAAGCCCACTGCTAGCAGATATTGTCCTCTTTGGACTTTCCCTTTCGGGCTTCCCCTCAAAGTTTCTAAACCGCGTCTGCTAGGGAGAGGTTTCCACACCCTTATAAAGAATGCTTCGTTCCCTTTTCCAACCGATGTGGGATCTCACAATCCACCTCCTTGGGGACCCAGCGTCCTCGCTAACACACTGCCTGGTGTCTAGCTCTAATACCATTCGTAACAACCTAAGCCCACCGCTAGCAGATATTGTCCTCTTTGGGCTTTCCCTTTTGGGCTCCCGCTCAAGGTTTTTAAAACGTGTCTGCTAGGGAGAGGTTTCCACACCCTTATAACGAATGTTTCGTTCTCCTCCCCAACCGATGTGGGATCTCACAGACGAGCTGTTAGCATGTAATTTGGTTAGTTTCAACTTAACAGTTTGAGCTACATCTACCTTACTAGGCATGAAGTGTACTTAAATTACTCGAGGGAAAAATCAAAGGGCAACGCTTAACCATAGCTATTAGGAGAGGCACACACATAACTTACCTCGTCAAACTCGAGAAAAATATGTGAATACTCGGTCATGAACCAGACCTGGCAAAAAAGAGGATGAGAAATTGCTAAGAAGAAAAAGTTCCAGCTTAGTATTAAATGATGGATAAACCACAGAACAAAGCATTAAAAGAAAGCATCGTATAACCATGGCAGAAATGCATTGTAGACTTGATGCCCTCAAGCGCAGCTTTTTTTGGTCTTCCCCTTTTTCCAATGCCAGCATACATACTTTCGGTACCAAGCTCTCGACATTGTGCATGTACGTGCTGTCTGCCTGTCCGACATAAATGAAAACTACAAGAAATTAGAGATAGAAAAAAAAAGCTAACAAAAGAAAACAGTACAAGAAATTAAATTTCTAAACGTTATAATGATCCTGTGATATTCCACATTGGTTGGGGAGGAGAATGAAACACCCTTTATAAGGGTGTGGAAACCTTTTCCTAGCATACTCGTTTTAAACCCTTGAGGGGAAGCCCAAAAAGGACAATATCTGCTAGTGGTGGGCCTGGGTCGCTATAGATCAGAAGATAAATGTTTGTTCTAAGAAGAAGAAGCTTTAACTAGGAACAACTTCGACCGTAAAATGGCTAAAAGCATGCGATCGTATGCTAGAAGAATATTCCCGTTTAATGAGTGCTTACTTCACTCATTTCGTCTCGCATCATTTACAGAGATCGAACTATACATCACAAGCAAGAACAGAAGCATACATAGATAATAAAAATAACTCAGTTTTCTTCTTCTTCCCTTGATAATTAGGCCATATGAACTAGAAGAATCACCTGATTGTGTATGAAGTTTGTCAAGGTTTGACACCCGAGTATTAGCAAGTCAACGTGCTTTGAGTTGTCTAAGAGTTCAGCAATGACCTTCAGCAGACTACCAGCAAAATATGCCCTTCAAAATTGAAAAGAGTCGACGATTAATGGTTGTAAAACCCCGAGTTATATCCAAATGAATAAACAGTGATCTAAAGTAAGTATAATACACTATCAAGTCGAAGCAACTAGAGCTTTATAGGGTCTAAGAACAAAAGCCAAAACCATGACTAAGAAGTATGACTATTGTGAGATCCCACATTAGTTGGGAGGAGAATGAAACATCCTTTATAAGGGTGTGGAAACCTCTCCCTAGCAGACGCGTTTCAAGAGGGGAAGCCCGAAAGGGAAATCCCAAAGAGGACAATATCTGCTAGCGGTGGGCTTGGGTCGTTACAAATGGTATCAAAGCCAGACACCAGGCGATGTACCAGCGAGGAGGTTGAACCTTGAAGGGGGGTGGACACGAGGCGGTGTGATAACAAGGACGCTGGGCCCCGAAGGGGGGTGGATTGTGAGATCCCACATCGGTTGGGGAGGAGAACGAAATATCCTTTATAAGGGTGTGGAAACCTCTCCTTAGCAAACACATTTTAAAAGCCTTGAGGGGAAGCTCGAAAGGGAAAGCCCAAAGAGGACAATATCTGCTCGCGGTGAGCCTGGGCCGTTACAAATGGTATCAGAGCCAGACACCGGGCGATTTGCCAGCAAGGAGGTTAAACCCCGAAGGGGGGGTGGACACAAGGCGGTGTGCCAGCAAGGACGCTAGGCTCCGAAGGGGGTGGATTGTGAGATCCCAAATCAGTTGAGGAGGAGAACGAAACACCCTTTATAAAGGTATGGAAACCTCTCCCTAGCAGACGCGTTTTAAAAACTTTGAGGGGAAGCTCGAAAGGGAAAGTCCAAAGAGGACAATATCTACTAGTGGTGGGCTTGGGCCATTACAATGCAGAAGCCACTTAAGCAGAATCCACGAACCATACGCAATTCCAAACGAAAAAGATGAAAGGTTATCACTTACATCTGGTTCTTACAAAGGGAAAGCAACTTATTGTATGTATCTGCAATGATAGCAATGCATTTGACTTGCTCACATCGAAGTTCTTTACAGCATCTGTCTTCAAGATATTTTACAATCTAGGTACCATAAAGAGAAGCATTAGTACCTCACAAATGAAACACATTTCTGAACTAATCAAACTTGTTTACTTCAAAGATTATGAAACGTTATATAACGTGAATACCTTCGGAATGCGGAACGGATTTTTCGCAGCATATTCACATAACTTCACGATTTTCCTCTCGCTTTGAGGGCCATCCTGTAAAGGGTTTCCCCACCAAAGCTCATTCAATGCAACTATTGATTCATAGAACTGATGGTAAAAAAGAAAGGCTATCAACTATATTAAACCTAATGTTATGCTAACAACTAAAACAAGCCAAGTTGTTCAATGAAGACTCGTTTCACGGTTAAGTTCGTGTACAAATACAGAGTTTAATCTTCTCCAAAAGAAATTGGACAACGTGGTTCTTTTCCCATAGATCACACACCGTAACCGCCCAAGCCCACCGTTAGTAGATATTGTCCTCTTTGGGCTTTCCCTCAAGGTTTTAAAACGCGTCTACTAGGGAGAGTTTTCCACACCTTTATAAGAAATGTTTCATTCCCCTCTCCAACCGATGTGGGATCTCACAATCCACCCCTTGGGGCCCAGCACCCTCACTGGCACACCGCCCGGTGTCTAGCTCTGATACCATTTGTAACAGCTCAAGCCTACCACTAGCAGATATTGTCTTCTTTGGACTTATCCTTAAGGTTTTAAAATGCGTCTACTAGGGAGAAGTTTCCACACCCTTATAAGTAATGTTTTGTTCCCCTCTCCAACCAAGGTGGGATCTCACAATCCACCCCCCTTGAGGCCCAACGTCCTCGCTGGCACACCACCCGGTGTCTAGCTCTGATACCATTTTTGTAACAGCCTAAGCCCACCACTAGCAGATATTGTCCTCTTTGGGCTTTCCCTCGAAGTTTCAAAACGCATCTACTAGGGAGAGATTTCCGCACCCTTATATATAAGTAATATTTCTTTCCCCTCTCCAACCGATGTGGGATCTCACAATCCACCCTTGGGACCCATCGTCCTCACCGGCACACCGCCCGGTGTCTAGCTCTAGTACCATTTGTAACAGCTCAAGCCCACCACTAGCAGATATTATCCTCTTTGGGCTTTCCCTCAAGGTTTTAAAACGGGTCTACTAGGGAGAGATTTCCACACTCTTATAAGTAATGTTTTGTTCCCCTCTCCAACCGATGTGAGATCTCACACACACATTAAGAAGAAAGGAAAATCACTACAGGACCATCGAGTCACCGTTGGTCCAACTCCTTTAACACACTCAAAGTACAAAAACAAACTTAACAAGATCAACAAAGCATTCGAAATCCCGCACATTAACGAAAAACAAACTAACCTAGCCCGAACGGCTATAGTATAGACAAAAGACAAAGAACCATCAAGTCATCCATTGTTCAATTCCATTATCATCACAACCAAAGAACGACAACATAGAATTTAAACAAACAGATCAACAAAGCATAACCCATTTCACACATCAATGATCCTACAGTATCAACAACTAAGGATGCTTACAAGAGATTTAGGAAATATGTCAGCTAGCAACTTCTTGTAACGCTTAACTGGCTGCCGAGACCTCGACCTCAGAGCAGGGCAGCATATGCACATATTCCCACATGCTGGGAAGATTTTTCTGGAGATGACACCCATTTCCTGCAACAAAAGGAACACAAAACTTGAGTCTGCCTTCCACCAACATAATACTAAGCAAAACAGTGTCAAATGGTCTGAAATATCATGTGAAAACAGTAAAGTTGAAAGCGAGAACCTAAAGAACAAATTTCAAATCAACAAAAACGTCTTATAGTTCAAGACAAAGTGCAAAAAACAACAAACACCAAAGGAAACAAAGAGAACCCCACCTAGAAAAAGCTAAAAAGATGAACTATAAGGCCACATAACAAGACATTGCAGCAAAACAACACAAACCCATTTCACAGAGAAGCTCAAACCGACATGAGAAACCCCAAAATGGAAGAAATTCAAACAGAGAAGAGGAGAAAAACAAGAACAGTGTGAAGAACAAACGTACCAGGCCAACACCCAGAACCCAGATCCGGGAAGTGAAGGCTCCTCCGTTGTGAGTAAATCACAGTGGAAATGAACGATCAAACGGTAAAAATGGAGGAAGAAACAGAGGAAACGGAAGCCGTAGATGGGGAAATCAAGTAGAGAGAGTGAAAAAAGCGCATGAATCGAGCAAAAGGACAAAGATAAATTTTGAGAAGAGAAGGAAAGCACGTGAAAGTGTCAGCGAATTCTCATCGAAGAAAGTGGATTGGTGGTTCGACGATGTCAGAAAAATTGGAATACTAACCCGTTTTTGCTCTACTTTTTGCTGTTGAGCAAAGGCTAAGAAGGACACTAGGCGGATTCCCTTTTGAAAATTGGGTCGCCTCGCCTGGTTTAAAAAACCGCTTTAATTTGAACTTCTTTTACAGTTCTCTCTCAACCCTTTTTAAGCCTTTGATTCATTCAAAATAGACAACTCTCAAACGCTTTTTGCCAAGAACAATCCATCAAGATGTTTCCAACGGAGCTGCTTTTGTGGGTTATGGCTGAAATAGAAACTGTAACTTAATGGGATACAAGAAGGGTTTGGATCAAAATCTTCAATTTTGGTTTAAATACACTTGAAGTTAGCTCATGCTAACTCAAATAGCATTTAATGATCCATCATAAATGCTTGAGGGGACAAAAAAAACCCCAATGGAATGGGAAAAGTGAAGGAAATGAAATATAATCTTGAGCTAATTGGCTTGTTCCGGTTTTTTAGTCTCGACTGACTTCTTGGTCGGGAATACAGATAAATTACCGTTAGCTTAGTTCAAGTTACCACTAACCCATTTGTTAAAAAAATCACTTTTTTTTAGTTTGTAAAAATTTAGAAGAAGAATTAGGTCGTTTAAAAGATTAGTCGATCTTTTCTTAAATTGCCTTATCCTTTCCATAAATTGACGTTATCCCTGTTCGTATTCAACTGAACTTTCGTAGAAACTTGAAATTAAAAAAAATATATTTAAAATATAATAAAGTAAATAATTTGTAAAATATAATTAAAGGAGAAAATTGTCTTTTATGTTTACTTTGGAAATTTGTATTCAAAGGCATCAACTTTTTAGGTAAAGAAATGACAAGAGACAAAGGACAAATCTTCTCTATAGGCTTATCCCTTTCAAATATTTTCGATCATTATGAACTGTCCGATCGAGTTATATTGTTCTTTTTTGAAAAAAAATACAACAACACTATTCAAGATTTGGGGGCGAGAATTCAGATATTAGAAAATATCGTAATCAAATCAGTTATGTTAATATTAGTCTATATATAGTTAGAGTCGTTTCTTTAATAGAGTTGGAGATAGAGTTGGAGATGTCCCTTTAACACGAGGCCACAAGGACTTGTCGAGATTGGAAAGAGTGAGGAGATTTTTTAAATCATTGACGGAACAGGAACGATGAGTGTTCGCCCTTGGTCTACGCAGATCAGGGGCCCAACCGTTTCTCTTTTCCGTTCCTAACTATGAAAAAATTTGTAAATATGAAAATTTAAATAGGTGACAAGGATAACGGGGTTCTCGTTCTATGTTTCGTGAATATCTCTTATATCGGGATTGACCATTAGGCTAGAAATCGAGCCTATTTTGAGTAACTTTAGAGCAAAAGTTTGTGGAGCATTAATAATAGAGACCAACCCCATTGCATTAATGATATTATAAGTTGTCCAAAGTTGAATCATAGGTTAATGGAATTTAATGTGAATAAAAACCATATAAAACAAAAAGATGTATTTATGAAAGAGACCCCACCTATGGTTGTTTTCAAAGCAAGGAATCTCTCAATAAAATCACCTAAGATATGGAGAATTGATCTTTTTTTTTTAAAAAATAAAAATAAAAACTTTAGAGAAATTGACTATTTTATTATTTTCTAAAAAAAACTTGTTGGTCCAGGTTTGTCGAGGCGTACAGTTCGATGATGCAAAATACTCTATTCACAGATGTTCGAGATTTATGTGAAAAATTACAGAAAAATACGTATACTATCACGGTTTGTCGAGGCGTACAACTCGTACGTCTCAATGATCAAATATCAATTTTCATATATTTGATGAAACTCTATTAGTAGATGTTTGAGATTTATGTGAAAAAGTACAAAAAAAATACGTATACTATCACGGTTTGTCGAGACATACAGCTCGTACGTCTCAATGATCAAATACCGATTTTCATATATTTGATGAAACTCTATTCACAGATGTTCGAGATTTATAGTGAAAAATTATTTTACTTGCAAGAGATTACACCTCCACTCAGAAATCGACTCGGTCTCTTTTAGTCTCTAAATTTTCAAATAATCACTTTTTTCTAGAACATTACACGGAATGTAACAAAGAGGTTCAAATCGACCATGAGTAAAAAGTCTTAAAATATCAAACTTACACTGATGAAGGACAACCCATAGAAAGAGGGTTGACGCCAATAGGTACTCATAGATCAACTGCAATATGAGCACCCATGTAACAAAGAGGTTCAAACCTACCCGAGTAAAGAGTCTTAAAATATTAAATTTACACGGACGAAAAACGATCCAATA
The DNA here is from genome assembly GCF_002806865.2 of Cucurbita pepo subsp. pepo. Taxonomy (NCBI): domain Eukaryota; kingdom Viridiplantae; phylum Streptophyta; class Magnoliopsida; order Cucurbitales; family Cucurbitaceae; genus Cucurbita; species Cucurbita pepo. The sequence continues at coordinate 7,754,337 of NC_036644.1, read as the reverse complement.
GAAAGAGGGTCGAGCCAAGAAGTACTAAAAAAATCATATTGAGCAAAAGGAGGATCGACAACAATGTGGGCACCCATGTAACAAAGAGGTTCAAACCTACCACGAGTAAAGAGTCTTAAAACATTAAATTTACACGAACGAAAAAAGATCCAATAGAAAGAGGGTCGATGCCAATAAGTACTAAAAAAATCATATCGAACAAAAGGATGATCGACAGCATTGTGGGCACCCATGTAACAAAGAGGTTCAAACCTACCACGAGTAAAGAGTCTTAAAACATTAAATTTACACGAACGAAAAAAGATCCAATAGAAAGAGGGTCGATGCCAATAAGTACTAAAAAAATCATATCGAACAAAAGGATGATCGACAGCATTGTGGGCACCCATGTAACAAAGAGGTTCAAACCTACCACGAGTAAAGAGTCTTAAAACATTAAATTTACACGGACGAAAAAAGATCCAATAGAAAGAGGTCGACGCCAATCAATACTCATAAAATCATATCGGGCAAAAGAATGATCGACAGCAACGTGAGCACCAATGTATCATAAACTGCAAAGGGGCATATGATTTTCATAAAGCCATTTACAACTCTGGACCCCAACTTGAGTACGATGCATCATCAAATCTTAAGGTGCAAATCCTACATAATCAAATAAAGACTTTCAAGTTGGGAAATGCCCTCTACAAAGTAGAATGGAAAGGACCATTCAATTATCATCCTCCATGTGACAACAAGTGTTCGGGTCAACTTATGCCCGAAGACAACCCGTGTTCCATGTACCATTTCTAGAAACCAGTTATCTTTTATATTTTCTCAATCTACAAGTATTCGAGTCAACTTGCATATACTTGAAGACAAACCGCGATCCATATACCATTTCTAGAAACCAGTTATCTTATGTCCTTTTTCGATCTACAAGTGTTCGAGTCAACTTGCATACACCAGAAGACAACCCGCGTTCCATATACCATTTCTAGAAACCAGTTATCTTATATCCTTTTTCGATCTACAAGTGTTCGAGTCAACTTGCATACACCAGAAGACAACCCGCGTTCCATATACCATTTCTAGAAACCAAGTTATCTTATATCCTTTTTCTATCTACAAGTATTCGGGTCAACTTGCATACACCCGAAGACAACCCGCATTCCATATACCATTTCTAGAAACCAGTTATCTTATTTATTTTTTTCTATCTACAAGTGTTCGGGTCAACTTGCATACACCCGAAGACAACCATCTAACCCAACTACGAGATAACTCACAAGATATTAATATCTTAAATAGTCACCGGGGGCTGTCAAATATACCAATTCTAGAAATCCAGATACCTTATTCTACTTGTGATGTAAACTTTTACCTGTCGAGGTTCAGAAATGTTGTCGAGAATTCTAAGTCCGAGTCAATTCTGATAATTTTCGAGTAAATTCAAAAGGTTATAGAAGAGAATTGACAGGTAGATTGCTCTAGAAATGGGACATTTTTTTAGTCACATATGTTAACATGCCAATTGTCAAACTGTGACCCCAAAAACAGAGGAGCAAGTAAGTGGATACTTTACACTGAAGAAAAGCAGCAGGGTTGACTTTAAGAGAGGCAAGTGCTTCTTCTCATTCAAGCAACGTTTGTCATAATTTAAGGAAATACTTTGAACGCAAGCTGTCGAGCATTTCTGCGTACTCAATTGGAACAGCCTCATCACAAAATACTCCATCCCAAATCTTGAGGAGATCTGTTTCACATGGCTTTGAAGTTAGAATACAAATATATAAAACACTCACCATGATAAGCTCACAAATTTCCGATTATTTTGTGGGCTGTGTCGATATATACTTCAGTTCCTATCAAAATTAATGTCTCGGACCTCACCGTCGATAGGCCGAGTATTAGAAGGCTTTGTAACATTCAAGTTTCTAAACAAATGTATCCAATAAAATATGAATTAAAGCCTTTTGCATTCAACTCCTCACCTTTTAAGATTGGTTTTAACAATAGAGGTACAGGCTATAACTCAAGACATGTAAATCCAGTCACTAGATTACTTCTTCAAGATAACAATGAGATTGTTTCATATTAAAAAAAAAATTCAAGGCATTAATGAAATGATTTCTTAAAGACAGGATACCAGACGATAACAAAACAAGGCGGTGATCATAATTCACAGCTCAAACATGGGCCAAGAAGTTCACTGCCCATACTCAGTATGAAGCATTCTTGTCCCACATGGGAATTTCATTATCTTTTCTTTTCTTTTCTTTTTTCTTTTATCTTTTTTGAGAAAAACGATTATCCAAAATAAAATAAAGAAGAGCAAACGCAAAAGAAACGAATCCACCAAGAGAGACAAAAGAATATGAAAAGCCTATCAAATTGACATATATCATCGAGCGAGTAACAATAACCAGAAGGCAGGCTGCTTCAGAGTGAACGTCTATGATGTTTAGAGACATGTGCAAGTGCAATACACCAAATCAATCATAACCAACATTTTCTATCCTAATAAATTTGGTTGCAAATGTAGATGCTAAACTATTAATCACTAAGGTTAGAGATATGGGGAAAATGTTATATGAAATGAAGGTTACCATGCAAGAAGGCGAGAAGAGGGAAGGGTTTCTACAACTTACCAGACTTTTCATTGGATGGAAGACACATCATGAGTATGCTGAATCTTGGGACCTTGGCTAAATTTTCTAAGAAACTGATAGCCAAAGCCATCTCTTCGCTGCAAATTGAATGGCCAGAATGGTCTGTTAACCATTGATGTTTGAAATCATTTTCTAAATGTTCCCCCAGGACAAGTTAGAAATTTTTAACTTACGTGAAAAAGGTAGCCACGCACTTGACAATGTCTATTAAAATTGGAGCTGATAGTGCATTCTTGAATATCGGAGGCAACTTGGCTGGAGAGATGGCCTAGCAAGTAAGAGAAACAATTGCGTGAAAAAGAGAGAAGGAAAAAAAACGGTGGAGAGGAGCCGAATAAAGTGACAAACATTGGGTGCTCGCTATATCAAACAGAATTCTTTGCTGCCAAGGACATGCCAATATGCAGAGTGCTCGCTACCACAAAAATGAAAAGGAGTGTTTTTTTTTTCCTACCCTAAAATATCAGCCAATTGATGATCCCATGGATAGAAAACGAGGAGACAACTATATGACCTACAATATCAGGTAGTCGAAACTAGCGTTGCCGTCTTTAATATGGCAGCACACTTCTAATATTTATCAGACAACAACTTTTATACATAGGAAAATACCCAGATATTCATATTCTCTTGGATAGGCAAATGAACACAGTGTCATTGACAACATAGTTGGTCTATATCACATACCTTTAGAAGTTGAGCCTGCAGTGCACGATCACCAGAGAATCCTCGCCAAGAAACTTCAAATTGATAGGCAGTGGTTGGGGCTACAATGTTTTTTGCAGCTTCAACCATACTTCTAGAAGCTGCTCGAGAAGCAAGTTCCTGAACTGAAGGCTTCAGTTCCTGCTTTCTTGAAACATGATTTCTCTGTGAAAGTTTTGGCAGGAGCAGAATAGGTGTGAAAACAAAAAAATTTAGATATCATTGTGTCAGAAAGGTTTAGTGGCAAAAATACATAGGGAATAGGCTATGGCATCCAAATGAGCATGATATGATTACATGGTTCACAAATTGATAAAAGGTGAGAGAAAAAGGTTAAGTAGAAGCCTTCTATCTTCCCATCTGCTCAATCTATGATATGATATAAAGTTCTCATAGAATTTTAGACTTTAAATGGATGAGCTTTAATTCGACTAATCATGAAAGTAATCTATTGGCTTTTGAGTCATGAATAAGGCGTGAGCAAGTCAGTACGAGATTGTCTTTAAAGTAATGCCTCAAAGAAAGCTGAAAGAGAGCACTCTTATTCCTAGTCCCAATTCCTGAATAAATGTATGATTGACATTGACTCTCATCTTAGGCACAAATGATGGGAGACTTGGCTACATTTGGCCTACCTCATGAGAACTTCATTTCTTCTTTTACCCTTTTTTTTTTTTTTTTTTTTAGTAACGAACATTTTAAGCTGAACCCCACAACCGAAATAGGAAAATTGGCACACTTCTATTTGATTTCAGAAATATTTTTTAGATGAACCCCACAATAGTTTGCAGACAAGAAACTATTGCAGATATCTTATTTGTGTTTCTTTAAACAAAAAAGGTATATGTTAGCATAAAGTTGAGAACCAACAATCGAAAGAAAGAGTACAAGGCAGAAAGAAGAGTTTATAGGATCTTAAGAGACCTCCAGTGCCCCCAAATTCGAATTTGGGTCTTTGTGAACACCATTTGTTGCTTCTCTTTTGTATCTGATTTCAGCTCCTGTACTTCTGCCCTCGGTTCCCTCTAAACGTGCAGATTCCTTGACAGCTTTTTCTCCACCATTTTCCTAAGAATAGAGTCCAAAAGCTCAAACATCATATTGCAAGCATCCAGCTTCAGAATAAGCATTATTATCTTAAAATTATTGGGGGGAAGGGGGGGTGCACTAAACCAGTTTTCTTCAATCAGTTAATTTAGTACTCTAAAAACATGCAAAAGAAGCCAAACATATTTGGTCAATTGGAGGAAAGAAATACAAATATAAAAAAATAAAAAAAGACGCTACAGCCAAGATATGAGCAGTTTAAGTGATTAATTATCAGAAAATTTTCTCTCCATTTCGCATTTGAACAAAGGAATAGATTAAACCAGAGCTCTACAAAAGAGAGCAGGACAAGGAAGTTACCATACATTAGTATTGTTTTACATTATAGCAAAATATAGTTTCCAGAAAACTAGAGAAAAAAGAGAGAAACCTAGAGAGAGATCTGTTGAATGTCAATTGTAAAAGATGCAGGTAGGTTGAATCGTCATTGAAAAATTACAGGATATGGATAAGCATTTGTTTGCTTATTTATTGATTTTCTTATACTGCATGCACCTCAATTGCTCTCACATGACAACTGTCGGACCCTACTATATTTGTTTCAAGAGAAAATACTCGATGCCATGGACAACAACAAATTAGTAATCCTTACTTCAATGTGGTCTTGAGCTGCCGATAACCCCGACCTTAGTGTGCTGCTTGAGACTGGAGGGATGTCCTGAATTTTTGCTTCAGAGTCAGATTTTCCAACCATCTTCTTCTCTTTCGTGGAGCTTCTCGAAGCACCAGATGCCTTCTCAAGAATTGCCTGCAAGATGGATTCATGTACAATAAAAATTAAATGAAAATATCTTGTCAGCATAACTCATCTGTAATATCACAACTCCCTCTTCCACATTCACCAGGATATAAGTTTTAGAGAGACCCAGATATTTAACAAAAGTTATCTGAAATGATAATTCTACTAAACTTACTTTTCCAACAAAAGCTCTGAGCTCAGCATGTTGCTTCTTGATCTCTTGGTTGTTAGGCTCCAACCTCTGAGCAAATTCAGCATCTACAATCAGCAAAGTCAAATATATCAGATGGATAAAAAGCATAAAAGATCAATGTGCAATTAAGCTGGCTGCTTATTTTAATACCTTCCAAGGCTTCTTTAGCCTTCCCAAGTTCCTTTCTAGCTGTTGCTCTGCGTGAATATGCTTTAATATATCGATCATCTAAATTTAAGGCCTCTGTACAGTCATCCTCAGCTTCCTGAAATCTGACTCCAGCGAGGTGGAAATAGAACGCAGAGAACACAGCTATTTTAGCATATTTAACAGTTGTAGCTTTCCACATCAAGAGCACTATTTAACAGATAAAACAACTTATAGCAGAAAATTACTAAGAAAAATTTGAATCTATAACTTGCCTTCTGATTTTTAGGTAGGCCATGGCCCTATTTGCAAAGGCTACAGCTGTTGGAGACAAAGCAATGCTTCTTGAATAGCAGCCAATAGCTTCCTTAAACTTCTTTTGCTTAAAATACTCGTTACCCTGAAATATAACGATAAATTACACACACCATGTAGTCAAGAGTAAAGTCGTTTCATGCCAGCTTTGCACCAATTATGTCTTTATCATAAAAACATGGACAAAATAATGTAACCTACCTGTTCTTTCTCTGAAGCAGCATCAACAAAACTCTGCTCGGTATGAGATTTTGTTGATAGACTCTTAACTGCATCATAGTGCTTCAAGTAATCAGCTGCTGTAGCTTTAACTGGCTGCCTTCCACCCTGCTTAGCCATGACATCACTTAAAGTGCCCCTCAGATAGTCCATAATAGCATCATACATTTACTATTAACGTATCCACACTTGCGACGAAATTTAAACACCTAATGAACAAGCAGTTAAATCTATCGACCTTATAAAACATAAACCAATATAAATATTAACGTCCGAGATAGCAGTTTATTGTTCGAAAATGTGCATTTCGCTACCCAACAGAAAGCTTGATAGAGTAATACCTCCTTTTCTTTACTAATGGCATGTGGCTTCAATTTCTTGTCTCTTCCATTAAGGGAGAGTTCCCAATCCTGCAAGTCATTCAAAAACCCCTGGAAATCCTGAAGAAACAGAAAGCACCCGAAACACACACAATTCAATAAGAAAAGCCAGTAAACACACCCATGCACTTAACTCAACATACCAAAACTAACGATTTCGTGGCAAAAACAAACCTATTAGTAAGTCAGATTACAATTTCTAACCCATATTTCAACACATTCAGCTTACTAATCACCGCAATGCAAGTGAACAAAACTACACATTATCATACCCCACTGAATCCCAATTAATCAATTCCATTCACCTAGAAATTGCAGACGAAATCATTCCGCTTAGCTTCCACAAACAACGAGTTAAACAGAAATTAGAACTCAACCCAAAATTAAAAGCTCGTTCTTCAAGCAAGAAAGAAACAAAAAGGCGGTTAATCTCTGAACTACAGCAGCTTAGGATAAATGGAAATACCAGAGGCTGATCACGCCCGTGCTTGCCGGATGAATCCGCCATGGGAGACCAGAGGAAACCCACAATAGGATAAACGGAGATTGTAGCACAAAGTGGTTCTCGAAGCGTCCACTCAGAGCCGTCCGCTGAAAGCAGTCCCCCTCGCTCCGGTCAGCACTTCGCCGTGGATTCATAATGCGTAAAACCCCAACTGGTTGGGCTGAATCCCAAAAAACTACCATAGGGCCCAACAATACATTTCCCCTCCGATTTAGCCCGCTATAATATTTTCCCTCTCCATTTAAGTTTGTTCTAAGTTTTCATTAATCACTCTAAGTAGGTTTCGATGTGGTCGAGTGCTCGAGTTAGGTCGAGGTCCAAATACGAGCATCCCGATTGAGTTGAAAAATTATTTTGGACCAACCCAATTTTGGTAACCCGAGTAACCGACTACAGTCCATAATCGAAGGTTGAGTTGTAAATCTTATTTATTCACGATACATGTTACATTAATAACTAAAATATCATAAAACTCAAATATAGATTACTGTCTATATCCGCATGACAGATGTCCCAGTCTTACTTGTCTGAGTTGTTGACAGGGAGGATGTCACGATCATGCTTGTCCAAAACATGTTGCTTATGGCCACATGACAGATATCTCAGTCTTGCTTGTTCGAGTCGGTTGATAGGAACGTCAACCAATAGAGTGGGGGAGGATGTCACGGTCATGCTTGTCCAAGGTGTGTTGCCTATGGTTGCATGCCCGTTCCCAACCCCTTTTTTATGCTTTCATCTTAGATAGACCTTTACCATTTCATATCGGGTCAATACTGGGGTGTATGACCGTTCACCAGAATCACGCCCACACCTGCTTGGGCAAAAAATGCCCCAAAATGTACTAAAGAGGAATATGACCAGTTGTCAATTTCTCCCTACCCGATACTTAAATTTTCAATTAACCGACCATATCGATTGGTCGAGTTACATAAATCGAGCCTAATTTAACATTACGATATCTTTTAAAATAAGTCTAAAAAACAATTAGAATTTTTTTTTATATTTATTTCAATAATATAGTTTCAAAATATTTATAAAATAATTGAAATAAGCCCAAGGGGATTGAAATAAGGGCCCATTAAGGAAACATATAGAAGCCCAATAAAGAAAAAAACAGGCCCATGAAACGGAAAGCCAGGTGGCGAAAGGAGACGAACTAAGGAAGGGTACGAATTTAGTCAGAGAGGAGGGATACGTGGATGACGCAATGAGGTGGAAAGGACAGCTGTCACATCCGCAATCTCGAAACGACCGGTGACATTAGAAACGCCCATCAAATCAACTCTCTCTCTTCCTTATTTCTCCTTAAATCAATCCCTCTCTGACGTGGCAGACAGATCAGACAGCTGCTGACACAGCCCACCCCTTCTCTTCCCCTCTTTTTTTGTTACAAAAATAATATTTTAAATATTTTTTTGACACATCGACAGTATCGCGCGCGATGCGCGGGTGGCCTAGTGGGGCCCATGTCCTTTTTTTCTCCCTCCATTTATTACTTTTGCCCTTTTTTTTTTATATTTCAAATTTAATTAATAATTTTATTAAATACAATTTTTCAAATTTTATATCTAATAATAAAAAAATATACACAAAATTTAAAATTGGGGGATTTATTAAACCTAAAATAAAAAATTTACAAATATATTATATACTTTTAAATATGGAGGGACGACATGAATTTTAAAGTCTCGGGTCTAAAGTTGTAATTTAATTTTTTAAAATAAAAATTTAACTGAATGGTTATCGATTGCATTTAAATTTTAACAATGTCCGAGAGGGGAACCAAACATTCTTTACAAGGGCGTGGAAACTTCTCCCTAATAGACGCGTTTTAAAATCGTCGGGCTGACGACAATATGTACTAATATGGTAGCAACCATACGTATTGAAATCATACTATAACGTGTATCGAGTTATAGTTACAAGGCTACATAGCCGAGTTCTTCGGTGCGACCATTCAAAACTCGATTTTCTCCACTTCCTTTCAACTTGAAACAGGGTTGGACAAACGATCGAAGATCGAGCAAGTCAAACGACTCGAACGTTACCGTTGAAATATGAAAACCAAATGGTTCCCTTTTCTAAATGTATTGATTCCTAAACTTCCAAGATACAAAAATGTGTTTATAATTTTTTTTACACAATTTTTTCAATCTCATTGTCAAGCAGAGCCATTTCCAGGTCCTCCTAATGTCAAGAACACACCTTGAAGATCATCTCTAAGCTTCACTGGTAATGAAGAAGGGCTTGGTTTTATGATAGGAACTGGAGGTCTCAGTTGAGCATGCTTGAAGCTTTGAGCTGACTCGAGCATTGGAACCAACGGTCGTTGTTGCACGGTCCTCGACGGTTCGAAGTGGTTCGAGCTCGGGACCGTGTTTGCCAGAACAGATGAACTTTCTGTAACAATGCTGGCCCTTGAGAAGACCCCAGGTCCCTGATATCAACACAAGTTTTCAAAACCTTGGAAAAGTAGAACAAGTTTGAGTTTTTTGGGATGATCCTTACTGGTGTGAATAGGACGCCTCTGTATGGTTTTCCATTGACGGTAGCAGTCATTAGGAAGCCCGAGTCGAAGGCCCCGTCGACTCTCCCTCGAACCTCTGATCCGACCTGAAACAAATACGACGACAGAAGAGTCAAAAGGGAATGTTCCTCTCGGTGAATTGTGTTATGTTATGTTGTGTTAAGCTACCATGTTTCGAATGAGGCTGTGTTCTTTAACCGGGCGAACGACGTGGAGAAGTGGCTGCTGTTCGGTCTTTGGCTGATTCTGAGTGCATTGGACGGCATTTTTGAACTCGGGTTGGGTTCGAGAAATGCTGCAAGGATCGTTAGTTGAGCTATGATTCACGTGTTTAAGAAGTTGTAATCCTTGGGTGCTCGTAACCGAATCGGATACTTTTCGAACCGGGGTCTGTTCTTGATCTGATTGTGATGGGGATGAATGCTGGGATAGCGACATAGAATGCTCCTCTTGCTCGGATTCGACCTCCCACACTTTTGGATTCGTGGTTCTCCTCCGTTTTGGATGTAACGTCTCTGTAATCATAATGAACATCAAATCGCTCGGAGCACATATCATAATCGACTCGACACGAAAGATTAACACTGACCTGACATGAACTGAATGGAGTGGTTTGTTTCCAACTTTAGCTCTATGTTGTTCCCCATAAGCTTAGTCCTCTACATATTCAAAGAAAAAAACGAACATATATAACGATTACGACACAATTATAAGGCAAGTCGTTGCGTTTTCGCACCATTCCGCTCCGATCTTCATCGAAAGAACTCCTACTTCGATTGTTCCAACGGTTTCCAAAAGTTTTACACATAGAAACGTTGTAGCGACCATTCGGATGCTCGTCTCCAAGTTGCAAGACGAGCAAATCATTGAGAGGTCGTTCATCCTCCCCACACCTATGAATTCGAAAAAAGCACAGACAACATGTTCATCAAGGAACCAAAAACAGAACATGGCACGACGTTTACGAAGCGTTACGCTAAACTACCCTCCATAGATGGCGATGTCCGAGTCTGCAACCACGGCCGTGTGAGAAAATCTCCCTCGAGGCTGTTGACCGCACGTATCGAGCCGAGTCCACGAGCAAGTACATATATCAAGCACCCAAGCATCATTGTAGTATTGTCTATCTCCAACCCCACCAAGGATATAAACCTGAAAATTGGAAAGATCAGCCGTGGCCTTGAAGCAAAAGTGTTCGTGTTCATAGTTAAACCATAATGGCTCGCCTTCGTCGCAATATTAACCGCAGCATGGCCAGCCCGAACCCCGGGCGAAGATCCTTGAACAGACAACTATTGACAAAACAGCCATAGTGAGAAACATCATTTGCAATATCCAAGACAGAAAAGTTGAAAGAAAGATCAATACTCTAGACCAAGTCATCGAATGCATATCGAGCATATCAACGCCTCCTTGATAACGATCGCCACAGTCCCCGCCATAAACGAACAGCTTTTGACCAACTGCAGTAGCTGAGTGACTATCCCTAGGGACAGGAACATCACCCCTCACCTCAGTGATCATCCACACCATAGTCTTGAGGTCTAGAATGTGCAGATCGTTCAAGTAATTCGACTCGCCCTCTCCACTTCCTCCGAAAATGACCAGTTTGTCGTCTCCAACGAGCGTAGCCGTGTGACTTTCTCGAGGCGACGGTGGACTCCCTTTGCATTCAGGTTGCAGCCATTCCTTGGTACCAAGATCCAAAATGTGGAGATCATTAACCTTCTTAGAGCCATTTGTGCCACCAAAAACTATCATCTGGTTTCCAACAATCACAGCACCGTGGCTGTCTCTTGGACCTGGACCCTGTCCAGTAGTTACCATGATGGTCCAGACCATGGTATCAAGATTTAGCACAAGCACATCACTGAAATGCAGCCCCCCACAGCATCCCTAGTTTGGAATAATGAACAAAAAAAAGACATCACGTAAACGTCACAGAAATACACACACAACATCTGGAACATGTTAGGAATCACGACTCTCCACAATGATATGATATTGTCCACTTTGAGCCTAAGCTCTCATGGTTTTGCTTTTGGTTTCCCTAAAAGACCTCATACCAATGGAGATGTATTCCTTACTTATAAACCCATGATCATTAGTCGATGTGGGACTCCTCTTCCAACAATCCTCCTTTCGAACAAAGTACACCATAGAGCCTCCCTTGAGACCCATGAATCCTTCGAACAGCCTCCTCTTAATCGAGGCTCAACTCCTTCTTTGAAGCCCTCGAACAAAGTACACCATTTGTTCGACACTTGAGTCACTTTTGACTACACCTTCGAGGCTCACAACTTCTTTGTTCGACATTTGAGGATTCTATTAACATTGCTAGATTAAGGGCATGACTCTAATACCATGTTAGGAATCACGACCGCCACAATGATATGATATTGTCCACTTTGAGCATAAGCTCTCATAGACTTACTTTTGGCTTCCCCAAGAGGCCTAATACTCACAGAGATGTATTCCTTACTTATAAACCTACGATCAGCCCCTTAATTAGTTGACGTGAGACTCCTCTCCCAACAATCCTCAACCGAACATAACTCAAAAACATGTCCCTCATAAACAACATCATATTTTCACCATGAAACCCCACTCATCTCTTAGAACATGCAGTGATTGGAGCAGTATAGTGAGTATGTAGAGCATTCAAAGCTATCTATTTGAAACAAACGCATGCCATTAAAGAAAATCAAGGGGGACTAAACAGTTTAACTCTCTGTACAAATTAGTGCAAACAAAAACTCAAACAATAGAAAGACAAATCAGTTTTTAGCCAAAGATAACCAATGAACTGAACAGAACAAAGAACAGCAACCCAAAAACAGAGAGAAAGAGAAGAACAGAGCATCCATTTACAAGTAGAATTGTAGCACAAACAGCACAGAAACATGGCCACATACCCCAAAAACATAGACATTTCCCTGATAGTAACAAGCAGAATGCCCCCATCTCTCAGAAGGGGTAAACCCCATGGCCTTAGGATAGAGCCACATTGCCTTCTTCTTAGAAACCTCTCCACCAGCTCCAACAGAAGAACCCATGTCTTTTCTTCTCTGAAAAACCTCCTCTCTTTCAGATATTAGAGGATTTTACCTCAACACAGTGCTTGACAAGGAATCAAGGGAGAGAAAAAGAAGGAAGAGAGAGAAGAGAAGAGAAACAAGGAGTCAAAAGACGACATGAACAAACCAAGTGATGTATCAACTATCAGTGTCAATAGACATGAAAAGATGGGAGCTTTCAATTCCAAATCACTGTGGCACCCAACAACAACAGAAGCTTGTGATGAGATGAGAACAACATTTTCTTTTTCTTTATTCTTTTTTTCCTCATNAAAAAAAAAAAAAAAAAAAAAAAAAAAAAAAAAAAAACCCCTTTTTTCTCTTAGGCATTACATCGAACACTTGATGTGCAATAGTGTTGGGGAACTGAGTAGACGTATAAATAAGCATTAGAATTCAAAGATAAGGTGTTAAGAACAAGCAAGTGATGTAATATCAACTGTAGAAAGATAAAGGGACAAATATGCAAACAGAGAGATCACGTTACTTTAATTTTTCTTTCACTTTTCATAAAATTTCTATGAAAATGATGAAGTGGGTGTTTTGGGTCTTGAGGGTTTGAGGTTATTTGGGGGAAATGAAAAGCTTTTTACCATTTTTTTCCCTCTTCTTTTGTTGGGTTTTCGATTTTTGTTTTGCGTTCGCCCTCCCGTGCACTCGTCTTAGGCAGAGCCAATCCCGCGACTAAGATAATTGTGCAGCAGCTTCTCGTGGAGCTTCCTGCAGATCATCAGGTCCGCTTGGTTAGGCTCAACCTTAGAGAATTGAGTGAACACGAAAGGGAGGACTTTCACCGGCTAATGTCTTCCAAGGAGTATGAGGAGTGGAATGACAAATTAACATTTTTCAAGCTCAGACCGAAGAGCTTCAAAACACTGTCGAGCTCGTGAATCGTCGTTCCATTCTAGTGGATGAAGTTTTACCCTTTGGGTTGAGTCGGATTTAGATTTTTTTTAAACTGATCTCAATCGTTCGAGTCATAAATTTTTTTTGTAATCAAACAACCTTTATTGAATAATAAACTCAACTCAACCATATATTTGTTGGGTTGAGTTAATTATGGTCGTTCGTGTAATTTATTTAATTTTTTAAAATAAAAAATAAAATATGAATTTGTACAACATTTATTCGTTTATTATCAAATATTTAATAAAGATTGAAAAAATAATTACTGAAATTAAATAAAAATTCCCATTTTCATATAAAATAAAATAAAATTAATTGGATTAATTTAAATATTTTTATTTATAAAAGAAAAAAAAAAGGTCAAAATGCGGTGATTTTGAGTGAATGAAAGATGGAGAGAGAGAGAGAGAAATGCACGCGACAAACACGGGAGCATTTTCATAGGTGAAATGACGATTATGCCCTCCGTCCTTCACGTGATTTCTCTCTCCTNTTTTTTTTTCCTTGTAACTTGAAATTTTATCTCTCTCTCTCTTCTTTTTATTTATTTTTTTGTTTGATCTTTCTTTTCGATTAAAGGAGCTCTAAAGCAACTCCCTCCATTTTTTTTTTCCTTTCAAAGATTCAAACTTTTTCTAAAGGTGATAAGGTAGTTTGACTTTATGAGGTCGCTTACGTGTGGCTTCGGAGTCGGGTCGTGCAAAAGGGACTTAGGGTTAATTGTACTTACTTAATAGCTGGAGTCGAGTCGAGTCCTATCAAAGAGACTTAGGGTTAGCTTTACTTATTTAACCGCTGGAGTCGAGTCCTAACAGAGAGACTTAGGGTTACGGCTAGAGTCGAGTCCTATCAAAGAAACTTAGGGTTAGTTGTACTTATTTAACCGCTGGAGTCGAGTCCTACCAAAGAGAATTAGGGTTTCATACTTATTTAACAGCTGTAATCGAATCCTAGCAAAGAGAATTAGGGTTAGGCGTACTTATTTAACAGTTGGAGCCGAGTCCTATCAAAGAAACTTAGGGTTAGTTATACTTATTTAACCGCTGTAGTCGAGTTCTACCAAAGAGAATTAGGGTTAGTCATACTTATTTAACAGCTGTAGTCGAGTCCTAGCAAAGAGAATTAGGGTTAGCCGTACTTATTTAACAGCTGGAGTCAAGTCTTATCAAAGAGACTTAGAGCCAGCCGTACTTATTTAACATTTGGAGTCGAGTCTTATCAAAGAGACTTAGGGACAGTCGTACTTATTTAACAGCTGGAATAGAGTCCTACTAAAGAGACTTAGGGCTAGCACACCTTATTTAACAATTGGAGCTGAGTCCTACCAAAGAGGCTTAGGGCTAGCCGTACTTATAGTTGAAGTCGAGTCCTGTCAAAAAGACTTAGGATCAGCCGTAATTATTTAATAGCTGGAGTCGAGTCTTATCAAAGAGACTTAGGATCAGCCGTAATTATTTAATAGCTGGAGTCGAGTCTTATCAAAGAGACTTAGGGTTAGCCGTACTTATTTAACAGTTGGAGTCGAGTCTTATCAAAGAGACTTAGGGTTAGCCGTACTTATTTAACAGCTGGAGTCGAGTCTTATCAAAGAGACTTAGGGTTAGTCATACTTATTTAACAACCGGGGTCAAGTCCTAGCAAAGAGACTTAGGGTCAGCCGTACTTATTTAACAGCTGAAGTCGAGTCTTATCAAAGAGACTTAGGGTTAGCTCTACTTATTTAGTAATTAATTGCGGGATTGCTACTACAATTACATTAATGTGTAAAATCACTCCGACCCACTGAAGCTAAAATACCTTTGTTTACGAGTCTCTCGTTTGTTAGTAGGTTGGAAACGTCAATTATTATATATCATATTTTTCGTCTCTAAACATTTTGGACCTCGGAGTTTTCAAAACATTGATTTTAGTACCTTGGATGTTGTTTTGTTTTGGTCGTTATTTTAGTATGACATCAAATGTTGTCTAAATTAAACATTATGGATAACACGCCTATCAATATGTATATTAATGTATTAATATAAATATGTAATAGCTAACACTAGGTAGGTCGGATATTAAGTAATAACATAATAACAACTTTTTAATTAAGATAACTATATTATTTTAAAAAATTATGCTCGTAAACAATATTTTTTTCCTTAGTATTTCGGGTTTTTGAATCGAAAGAATTTTTTGAACCAATCTAAAATTTTGCGTTCATTGGCTTGACTATATGAATGAACCGAACACGGTTCACAACCCAACCCAGCCCTCTATGTTCAAGTTGGGTTGGGTTGAATTGGGTCGAACCGTCGAGTTCTTTAGTATTTCTAAAATTATTTTTAAAAACTTCTATTTGTCCATAATACGTGTCATATTAATAATTAAAAATATCGTAAAACTCAAATATCAAAACATCTGTAAGTTTGGTTGTTCGGGTTATCAGACCATTTGAATACTCCTAGATAAAAGCGAAGTCCGAAGAAATAAATCGCTACTTATAATATATATATCAAATTTGGTTTGGGTTAGGTTGAACCGACAAAAAAAATCAATTTGTGGATTAAACATTAGTTTTTCGGTTCTCCAAAAGTTCAATCTAACCCGAATAGAAAAAAACTAATTGTTCAGGCTATCAGGTCATATCGAGTCATTTGAACCCCTTTAGATTGAACACTAGTTTTTCGATTCTCCAAAAGTTCAACCTAACCCAAATAGAATAAAGCTAACCCTTCAGACTATCGGGTCATATCGAGTCATTTGAACACCTTTAGATCGAACACTAGTCTTTTGATTCTCCAAAAGTTCAACCTAACCCAAATAGGAAAAAAGCTAACCCTTCAGACTATCGGGTCATATCGAGTTATTTGAACACCTTTAGATCGAACACTAATATTTTGATTTTTTAAAAGTTCAACCTAACCCAAATAGAAAAAAAGCTAACCTTTCAGACTATCAGGTCATATCGAGTCATTTGAACACCTTTAGATCGAACACTAGTCTTTCGATTCTCCAAAAGTTCAACCTAACCCAAATAGAAAAAAAGCTAACCCTTTAGACTATCAAGTCATATCGAGTCATTTGAACACCTTTAGATCGAGTACTAGTTTTTCGATTCTCTAAAAGTTCAACCTAACTGATATGAATTCAAAGGCGCTTATCACTAACCCAAGAAAAAAAAAGCTAACCCTTCAAACTATCAGGTCATACCGAGATATCGGGTCATTTGAATACCTTTAGTTATATATATATATATATATATATATATATATATTGAATAAAAGGGTTGAATCCAAAGATTATTGGGATAAATAAAATGGAATCATAAAAAAATTAAAAAAAAATAAAAAAACAAATAAAAAATGCACGTGCGGGCATGGCTGTGGCTGTGGTGCGCTTTGTAGGCTTACGAGGCCAAGTGCTACGAGCCGCTGCCCAACGGCCAATGCACGCACTTGGGTTCTACGTCTTGGCCCTTGTACTTAGGACTTCAAAAGCCAATCCAAACGTGAAGAAATACGACTCGGGACTCTCTTGATGATATGAAAAATGTCGGGTTCTGTGCAGAAACCAGATATTTTCGAGACGGTACGCTATCCACGAATAACCACATAATTTCTACCTCATACCCGACATCAAGTTTGGCACAATGTTAATATAGATTTGACATGAAAATCAGTGACTTTGGGTAGCTTGGTTAATGGCTTGATCGGTCTCGTCATTCCAATCAACTCAATTGATTTAGTTTTAGACGGGAAATAACCGAGCATGTCAACACGTACTCGATATCAATTTAGACGCGATCTTAATATGGATTTGACATGAAGATTAGTATTTTTGTACCTCGTCGGTCTGGCTTTCAGTAGTTCAATCAACTCAATTGATTTAATTTCAGATCGAAAATAACCAAACATATAAATACGTACTCGACATCAATTTTGATATAGATTTGACATTTAGATTGTTTTTCTTTGCCACGTTGGTCGGCTTTTAGTATTTTAGTCAATGGTTTGATCTGTCTTGTCATTTCGATCTACCGTGGAAATAACCGAGCGTGTTTACGACTCAACGATCGAGATTTTGGGTTCTAAAAGAATGGGTTTCAAAGAATGGAATAAAAATATAAAAAAAAGTAGATTCCATTGCACAAAGGAGAATAAGCTGACCTCCTTCCTTTTTCTATCACCTGCACTGAGTGGAAAAGAAAAAGAAAAAGCTAACCCAGAAGAGTTGATGGCTTTGCGGTCGGGTTCGTCGGACTTGCTGATCATATACCCGGCAAAGAGTAGGAGTTTCGTTCTTTCAACACTCGAGCAAGACCTCTTAGCCACCTGTTTGAGAAGGAAATCACAAACGACTCTCTAGATAGAGTGTGTTGGTTGTAGTAGCTAATAGCAAGAGATAAGTCTCAATTTGACAACTCGACAATGGGGCAAGACCCGATATCGAGAGGAGAATAGATAAGATGTCTACTAACGAGACTAGACTACCTTGCCTTCTTCTACCCACGGACAACACCCCCCACACTCGAACAAGATCTCTTAGCCACCTGTTCGAGAAGGAAATCACTAGATAGAGTGTGTTGGTTGTAGTAGCTAATAGCAAGAGATAAGTCTCGATTTGACAACTCGACAACGAGGCAAGACCTGATATCGAGAGGAGAATAGATAAGACGTATACTAACGAGACTAGACTAGACTACCCTGCCTTCTTTCTACCCACAAATAACCCCCCACTCGAACAAGACCTCTTAGCCGCCTATTCGAAAAGGAAATCACGAACGACTCTCTAGATAGAGTGTGTTGGTTGCAGTAGCTAATAGCAAGAGATAAATCTCGATTTGACAACTCGACAACGGGGCAAGACCCAATATCGAGAGGAGNACTCGACAACGGGGCAAGACCCGATATCGAGAGGAGAATAGACAAGACGTCTACTAACGAGACTAGACTAGACTACCCTGCCTTCTTCTACCCACTCAAACAAGACCTCTTAGCCACCTGTTCGAGAATGAAATCACAAACTACTCTTTAGATAGAGCGTGTTGGTTGTAGTAACTAATAGCAAGAGATAAGTCTCGATTTGACAACTCGACAACGGGGCAAGACCAGATATCAAGAGGAGAATAGACAAGACGTCTACTAACGAGACTAGACTAGACTACCCTGCCTTCTTCTACCCACTCAAACAAGACCTCTTAGCCACCTGATCGAGAATGAAATCACGAACGACTCTCTAGATAAAGCGTGTTGGTTGCAGTAACTAATACCAAGAGATAAGTCCCGATTTGACAACTCGACAACAGGGCAAGACCTGGTACGAAGAGGAGAATAGATAAGACGTCCGCTAACGATACTAGACTAGACTACCTGCCCAAATAAATGCCAAAATGAGTAAGGACAAGTATAGTACAAGGAGAAGGCACTGTCCAGTACTAAGAAACTGGAGTGTAAGTGGCCACTCAGGACATCCTGAACTTTCAGATCATGAAAGCAGCAGCAACCAGAGAAGAGAAATTTAATAAACAAGGTACAGATTAGGCCATTGATGGTTACCATCAAGCAACAGTAATCTCTGTACAGATATATCAGATGAAGAAGATAGAACATGCATGGAAATGGAATTACACCAGCACAAAAGCTACTCTAAGTTCTTGCTGTCAGCTAAAAAGAAACCGAAGATCTTCGGTCGACGACTCAAATTTCTCAGGAATTTTCCAGATCATGATGATTTACTATGCAAGAATGAGATAAAGAACAATGAACGGTCAACAGTTCTGTAATCTTTGGAGTAACTGAAAATCTTCAGTCGATTCAGACTTTTCCACAAACTCAAATTTCTCAATATTTTTCCAGATCATGATGATTACTATGCAAGAATGAGATGAGGAACAATGAACAATCAACAATTATGTAATCTTTGGAGAAACCGAAAATCTTCGGTCGACTCAAATTTCTGAGTATTTTTCCAGATCATGATGATTTACTATGCAAGAACGAGATGAAGAACAATGAACAGTCAACAGTTCTATAATCTTTGGAGAAACCGAACATCCTCGGTCAATTCAAACATTCCCCAAAACTCAAATTTCTCAGTATTTATCCAAATCATGATGATTTACTATGCAAGAACGAGATGAAGAACAATGAACAGTCAACAGTTCTATAATCTTTGGAGAAACCAAAATTCATCCGTAGATTCAAACATTCCCAAAACTCAAATTTCTCAGTATTTTTTCAGATCATAATGATTTACTATGCAAGAACAAGATGAAGAACAATANTAAGGGTGTGGAAACCTCTCCCTAATAGACACGTTTTAAAACCGTGAGGCTGACGGCGATACGTAACGGGCTAAAGCGAACAATATCTGTTAGTGGTAGGTTTGAATTGTTACAAATGGTATCAGAGGCAGACATCGGGCGTTGTGCCAGCGAGGACGCTGTGCCCTCAAGGGGGGTGGATTGTGAGATCTTACATCGGCTGGAGAGGGGAACAAAGCATTCTATAAGGGTGTGGAAACTTCTCCCTAGCAGACACATTTTGAAACCATGAGGCTGACGACGAGGATAACAGGTCAAAGTGGACAATATCTATTAGCGGTGGGCTTGGATTGTAACAAATGGTATCAGAGCCAGACATCGAGTGGTGTGCTAGTGAGGACGCTGGCCCCCAAGGAGGGTGGATTGTGAGATCCCACATCGGTTGGAGAGGAGAACGAAACATTCCTTATAAGGGTTTAAAAACCTCTCCCTAGTAGACACTGCCCCCGACCTTGTTTTTAATACTAACTATTTACATAACAAGTGAGTTGAAGTTTCAATGAGTTTTAGCCGAGTGTTTCGTACTTACCTCGAACGGAGAGCCGAAAGAGAAAAGTTTTCTTTGTTCATCAGTAGGATTCAACAACCACTGGCAGAACATCACAGCTGCTCCAACAACAGATAGAAGTGACAACATTGCTAGAAATCCAAAATGCGAAGTATCGTTGGCGATTATTGCAACTCCCAACATTATCGACTCCGCTAAACTAGCGACCGAAACCTCTGTTGATGCAATGAGATTCGTTTTCGATGTCGGAATCCCAGTTTGAAGAATCTGTTGCCCCACGACATTATATGACATGTGTCCCAACCTAGATAGAACCTGCATAAAAGATGAAATGAGTATCTGATGCATCACATTTTGAGCTAATAGCTGCAGGAACTGATTCTTACGATCATAGATAAGAAGAAAAGAAGAGGGCTCTGCCGGGAAAGAGAACCACTACAGTACACAGCAACAGCAACTGTTAGAAGGGCAGCTTGAAATATTAATCCAATTGCTCCAGCCTGACAAATGAAGCTATGAAGTGCATGAGACTATGTCGAAAATATAGAACTGCACGGAATTACGAGAACGAAAATAGAAGAAAACGTGTATAACCTTCAAAATTCCGAATTGCCTGACCAAATTTGCTGATACAAAGGTTGCAGTAACACCCATGAAAGCACATAGTCCACTAAAACCCCCAATAATTGATGGACTAAGCCCTGTAAGTCATACCAATCAAAAGCAAAAGAACAACTAATCAGAAAGCAGGTCGTGTGAAGTTATGATTCGCCAAGGGACGAAGGGATGAAATTATATGATGTGTAGCAATTCGTTATGCGATCTAGCTAAGGTTTTATACGGATAACAAAACTAAACGCTCATTAGACCGGAAGATTATTCCATNGAACATCTTCGGTCGATTCAAACATTCCCCAAAACTCAAATTTCTCAGTATTTTTCCAAATTACGATGATTTACTATGCAAGAACGAGATGAAGAACAACGAACAGTCAACAGTTCGGTAATCTTTGCTATGTCCAATCCAAAAAGAAAAAGCATCATGATTCATTAGTGGGTTCTGGACCTTTCTTTTTCTTGTTTCCTTTACTTTTCTTTTGTTAAAATGGAGCTTCACTAAAAGATTCTCCACACCATTTCAGGAAAAAGCATTCAAACTTAAATCAACTGATTGCTTTACATGATGAACAGGAAATGTATGTACAATGTCAGAATTGATATTGAATCTAGTCTAGCTTTTGAAATATGGGTTGTTTCATTACCCACAAAATAATATGAATGATAAAACAGAGGATGGTATGAACTTCACCTTCCAATTTACATATTAATTTGTGTCCTATGTATCAGAATCCAGCAGCTCCAGCTAATGTAAGACACCGCTTTAGCATCAAGGCATCTGCCACCATTGAATGTATTGTCAGGTATCATTAAACAATAATCGATATCTCATGTTACTACCAAATGTTACTTTTAGTGTCTTGTCATATCCCTCAGGGCTTTTGAGAATTTCATTGAAAAGATTATGTCGCTAAAAGCATATCTATACGTGAGTGTTTGGGCTGCTGAACTAATCTTATCGAACAACTGTTTGACTCTATAACATTTGGTTGCCAAGATGACTCTATAACATTTGGTTGCCAAGATGACTCGTCTTGCCTCTTTAGGGGTTGTTAATGAGCTTCTTGTTCCTACAAGGTGGTATACTATCTATGAATCCAGGGAATTCTTTCTTTGGTCAATTTCATACTTCGGCTGGAGGAGGGAACGAAACATTCCTTATAAGGGTGTGAAAACCTCTCCCTAGTAGACGTGTTTTAAAACCGTGAGGCTAACGGCGATACGTAACGGATGAAAGCGGACAATATATGTTAGTGGTGGGGTTGGGCTGTTACAAATGTATCAGAGCCAGACACTAGGTGGTGCGTCAACGAGAACGTTGGGCCTCCAAAGTGGGTGGATTGTGAGATCCCACATCGGCTGGAGAGAGGAACGAAGCATTCCTTATAAGGGTGTGAATATCTCTCCCTAGTAGACGCGTTTTAGAACCGTGAGGCGACGGCGATATGTAACGGATGAAAGTGGACAATATTTGTTAGTGGTGGGGTTGGGCTGTTACAAATGTATCAGAGCCAGACACTAGGTGGTGCATCAACGAGAACATTGCGCCTCCAAAGGGGGTGGATTGTGAGATCCCACATCGGCTGGAAAGAGGAACGAGACATTCCTTATAAGGGTGTGAAAATCTCTCCCTAGTAGACGCGTTTTAGAACCGTGAGGCTGACGGCGATATGTAATGGATGAAAGTGGACAATATCTGTTAGTGGTGGGGTTANAAGCTCCCTTTTTTGTCGCCTACATCCGCTAAAAAGCAATAGAGAGAACCGCTCTTTGCTTCACTCAAGATGCTGTTTTATTCTATGGATTATAGAAGTTAACATTTNAGGCTGTTACAAATGGTATCAGAGCCAGACATCAGGCGGTGTGTCAGCGAGAACGTTAGGCCCCCAAAGGAGGTGGATTGTGAGATCCCACATCGGCTGGAGAGATNATCTGGGTCGTTACAAATGGTATCAGAGCCAGACACCGGACGATGTGCCTACCTTCTCGCTATTCCCCGAAAGGGGGTAGACACGAGGCGGTGTGCCAGTAAGGGCCCTAGGCCCCAAAGGGGGGTGGATTTGGGGGTGGTCCCACATCGATTGGAGGAAGGAAAGAGTGCTAGCGAGGACGCTGGGCCCCGAAGGGGGGTGGATTGTGATGTCCCACATTGGTTGGGGAGGAGAACAAACCATCATTTATAAGGGTGTGGAAACCTTCCCCTAGCAGATGCGTTTTAAAGCCTTGAGGGGAAGCCCGAAAAGGAAAGCCCAAAGAGGACAATATCTGCTAGCAGTGGATCTGGGTCGTTACAACATTTTTCAGGAAACCACGAAGCGCCCGGGAAAAGGGAAATGAGGCGTTAAGAAAACGAAAACAAAGCGCCCCTTTCCCTATTGGTCGAGTGGTCCAACAAAAGGTGGGTGTGCGTTGAAGCTACATCTGCTTGGCAGAACGAACTTAAAACTATGATGATCGTATCGAGCTTGCAGCAATGAATATACCTTGCTGAGTTAAGAACGCCGTCATCAAACTTCCCGGTGCGAGGACTGCATTGAAGTAGAGGAGAACATAGGCAAGGCTTGCAGGAAGAGCTGGTTGCTGCAAGTATTCCTTCCATCCATTTTTAATAACTTCTACACCCACATCCACTGGAAGCACAAGAGATAATGTTAGAAAAAAGAATGTATCAGAACGGCCTATTGATTGAATAGCATAATGGTTCATGAAAGTTTACTTATACTCTCAGCATCAGGCGAGTTTACTTTAGAGGGATTGCTACAACAGGTTTGTGAGCATTTTGCACGATCGAGAACACCGGTGGAGAGTTGGTTCGTTAACCATGTAAGTACAACCTGACAAAACGTGTATCGATTAACAAATTTACCTCTCGAGAAAGATCTCATTAGCACGGAAATAAGTAATTACCACAACTGGCAAGGACCATAACATTAAACCTGCAGCGAACTTCAAGCAAGTCACTGGGTCGTACTTGGAGAGGAAAATGCCAAATAAAGATGCTCCAACTATCTGCACATTAAGAATGTCTTAGTCAATTGTTTGCAACTTTTCGTATAGATACTTGATACTTGATGTAACGGCCCAAGCCCACCACTAGTAGATATTGTCCTCTTTGGGCTTTCCCTTTTGAGCTATCCCTCAAGGTTTTTAAAACGCGTCTTACAAACCTTGAGGGGAAGCCCGGAAGGGAAAGTCCAAAGAGGACAATATTTGCTGGCAGAGGGTTTGGGCTGTTACAAATGGTATCAACCAGACACCAAGCGATGTGCTAGCGAGGACGCTGAGCCCAGAAGGAGGTGGACACGAGGCAGTGTGTCAGCGAGGAGGTTGAGCCCCGAAGGGAGGTGGACACGAGGCGGTGTGCCAGCATGGACGCTGGGCCCCGAAGGGGGTGGGTTGGAGGGTCACATATTGATTGGAGAAAGGGAACGAGTGCTAGCAAGGACGCTGGGACTTGAAGGGGGGTGGATTGTGAGATCCCACATCGGTTGGACAGGGGAACGAATCATTCTTTATAAGGGTGTGGAAACCTTTCCCTAGCAGACTAGGTAAGCCCGGAAAGGAAAGCCCAAAGAGGACAATATTTGCTAGCGGTGGGCTTGGGTTGTTAAACCTTGTTTAACTGAAGAAGGAGATAGATATAATGTGACTACCTAAATTGTAATTTTTATTAGAATGCAAGCATGTTAAAACAAACACAAAATTATGATNCCCAAAGAGGACAATATTTGCTAGCGGTGGGCTTGGGTTGTTAAACCTTGTTTAACTGAAGAAGGAGATAGATATAATGTGACTACCTAAATTGTAATTTTTATTAGAATGCAAGCATGTTAAAACAAACACAAAATTATGATCACATGGAGCTGGAAAAAAAAAATCAGAAGACCCATTTACCTCACATAGAAGGTCAATTCTACTAAGAACAGCATTAGCTTCTGCAAGTGCAATAGGCCTATTAATTCCAGCTAACTGTACATGGAAAAAGAAAGCTAGTTTTAGAGACATTTCTTGAATAACAAGGATACAAATAATTTAAAACGAAACATACCAACACGACCCAGTCACGCTCCATAGCAACCCCCAATGCTATGCCAGATAACCTCTCTATGGCACCAGCAAAAATCAGTGTAACAAACCAAGGCTGGAGAAGTATGGACGACGATGCAGCCGAACGTGGAACGGTATGGGCATATATTACCATTGAGGCTGATAGCAACTGAGCAGCAGCCTGAAGTAAACAGAAATCTTAGATTGTAAAAAGAAAAAAAGCCAGGTCATATTCAATATGAGTTCTATAATGGGTCTGGCTAGTTGAGTTGTAACGGCGCAAGCCCACCGCTAGCAGATATTGTCCTCTTTGGACATTCCCCTCAAGGTTTTTAAAACACGTCTGCTAGGGAGAGGTTTCCACACCCTTATAAACAATGCTTTGTTCTCTTCCCCAATCGACGTGGGATCTCACAATCCACCCCCTTCGGGGCTCAGCCTCTTCGCTGGCACATCGCCCGGTGTCTGGCTTTAATACCATTTGTAACGACCACTTGCAGATATTGTCCTCCTTGGACTTTCCCACAAGGTTTTTAAAATGTGTCTGCTAGGGAGAAGTTTCCACATCCTTATAAAGAATGCTTCGTTCTCCTCCCCAACCGATGTGGGATCTCACATAAGTTCCATGCATGCTCTAATATCGAACTTCTGATATTAACGACATTCGAATGGATAAAGATACCTGAACACAATTCAGACAAGCATGTGCAGGTACTCTCGGGAAATTATCCATAAACTTCCCGACCAACGGACCTCCAACTATTAACGCGAGCTGCAAACACTTTCAACATATTAGAGAGCATCTCTCTTGCATCATGATTCAAAATGATTTATCTGGATGAATAGCTATTTACCTTAGTAAAGAATCCCATAACAGCTACTGGCAGAAGACTAGAATGAAGCAGAGCAATCGAAGTAGGCCACGCAAAATTCCAAAGCTGTTCGACCAAATTCCCCGCAATACATGAGGCATATAGAGCTATAAGGTCGAAGTATCATTTCGAGTCAGGAACGACTACCGAGATCAAAAGAAGTCATATAGTTCATCTCTAAATTTATAGCTGAAACATCACTCTTGCAAGCATTTAGGTATCTCTAGCACCATACGATATCAAACATGATTTCAGAGCTTGAAATCATGGCTAATAATAGAACTCTTGTTCATAAATCACTGATAGTTAAACAATTTAGATATCAAACTCAGAGCTTCAAAATCAAGAACTTGGATTCTCATGTTTTAAAACTCTAGTTGGTGAAGATCTTTGCCATGAACACATGAATCTAAATATTAGTTTAGGATTATTTATTATATCACATCGATAAAACGTGGT